>NC_051229.1:15004229-15266729 GCF_015220715.1 Pygocentrus nattereri | reverse complement strand
GCCACGTGTTACAGGTGAGCATTTACTTCTGCTGAAATGAATTGCGCCGAGAGGAAGACAAAGAAGCGAACATGTTGTTGGCATTGTAAAATGCCTGGAAGTAATGGCTTACTAAGGAAAACAGACATTATGTATTAAATTATCAGTATATTAGCGCCAACACTCACTCATTCCATTACAGACTATTGAGTCCCGAGCTCGGAGCCAGAGAAAGCTTGGCATGGGGGACTGAATTAAATAAATGCTCCATGAAATGGACTTAAAAGCGCAGGTCAATCGATGGCGGGACTAATATTATTCTGTAAGAAAATTCCAACAATTGAAGCAACGATGATTCAGAAACGACGAGGCTTAATATGATGTGCTGATGAAATGCAGACAGGTGTCAGTAAAGGGCTCCTTTAAGCAGCCCAGCTTCGGCGTTTCCTCTCGAGGCTTCTGGCAATCATCTCTGGATCTTAAAAAGTATAAAAACAACGACCAGGGATTTATTCAATCATTTTAGTTATTCAGTGTAGGGCTTTTCCCCAAAGCAGTTTTTGGAAGCTAACTTGTTTAAACGCATTTAAGCGCGTTTTCTCCAGACACAAACCAATAGTCCAAACAACTGAACTCAAATCTGGTTGACCGTCTGTGAGTCTGAACTGAGCTGCTTATCTTTTCCCTTGGCGTTCTTCTGAAATCCTTTCTCATGACTGTAATACTACGTAATACCATAAAGATTAATCAGGTTTAACGCGTGGAGTCGTGAATCTAAGAGCCTAACGGGATCCAACACCCAGAGAGAGGAAAACCTCGTTAGCCGTACTTGAAGTTCAGATACATTGCGTGAATGAATGCGTTTAGCTGTAAATGCAGTTGTGAGGGAATCTGCGAGCCCAATAAGCTGATCTTATTTGGTGCGCGATTTTTTCTTCATAAAGCTGCAGAACTGCGACTGGGCTGGTCTTCGGGTTATAGAGCATGAGACCACCAGTGAGGGTGGTGCATCGCTGCAAAGTATAGTGCAGACCCAAAGGGGAATTACACCGATTTTTCAAAATTTCTGGATAATTAAGATTATTAAGAGTGTACACAGTCAGTCAGAGTGGCTGGGTGTGAAATGCTCCATTCTAGAGAAACTGAGTTAACATTGCTGACAGTGGTGCTGATTGGAACCAGACGTCTGAAGAGTTTATTGTCTCTGAAGGTGCCTCATAGAAAGATATGAAGTGTTAGGAAATGTTTGTGAATACGCTGGAACATTGTTTTACAGCAGTTTTGAAATAAGGCTTTGGCCTGTTTTTATTGCGCATGCGCAGCACTAAAGGCAAACTTGTGCACAAAGAAAACAGCTTTTCAGATTTCCTCATTGCACCATCATCAGTATTACACATTAACTCAGATGACACCTGCAGGTTCACTGGTGGATTTGGATAATAAAGGGGCTTTATTTGCATTATAGGGATTCTAACCCCTGGCACCACTGTGAAGAAATGCAAGTTCTTAAACTCTTCAAAAACGCATCATTACACATCAAACTGGTCAAATGGCGCTTTAAAATAGTAAAGCACCTACAGCTGCAGATAAATGTGGAAACAAGGGTGATCACGTGATTGTCTGAAAAGGCCTTACGCTTGTATTTTCACTGTGTCTTGTTGTAGGCTAGTGCACTAATAAATAAATAAATAAATAAATAAATAAATAAACTAAAGAAATGAAGAACAAAGTGTCAACAAAAGTATCTGCATCATATTTAACCAGCAGCACACGTGCACTGCATGCACGGCTCACCACCAATATGCAAATCTACGTGTGATTCGCGTAGACAAGTGAGCTGAGAATGTTTCATGTGCGGTTTGTGTTCCTGTAAGAAAGTGTGAACAAGCTGTGAGCTGCGAGCTGCGAGCAAAACACACCAGTAAATCTGCGTTTGCCTGTGAAATAAGTGCGTTTGCTTCTCATACATTTGCTGTAATTACGCTTTGCGCACATCAAGCGCTTCATAACTGTATTGCATTCACTCAAAGCTGTTTGACCCAGGAGATTAGAATAGGTTAGGCGTGAAATTAGACCGTGGGGAGAGTTCTGCTGAAAGGTTGGCCTAATGCCGTTCCTCTGTTTACGCGCCCACTGTTCTTATGCACTCTTAAAAAGATGGTTCTTCAAAGGTTCTTTATTAAAGGAAATGGCTTTATTTAGAACCACGAGGTATATACAGAATCTGAAGAGCCATTTCACCACGCCAAGAGTCATTTAAGCATGTAAATGTTAAGTGTTCATGGTTCTATTCAGAACCATTACCTTTACTAAAGGAACCCTTGAAGAACAATATTTTTAAAGGATGTATAGGGTATGGTTGTATATAGAATATACAATCTGAAGAACCGTTTCACCATGCAAAGAGTCGTTTAAGCACGGACGTGTTTCTATGAAGAACTCATACTCGTACTCATACGTAGAACCATCGTCTTTACTAAAGAACTCTTAAAGAACCATCTTAAGCGTGTAGGGCTTTGGTCCACAGTCAGCGATAATGATAAACTGAAATATCGTCGTCCAGGTTTGGATTTCTGAAAGGTGAAAAAACAGGCTACAGAATCTAGGCTATACCAGAAAGAATCCATATGATTGGGATGCAGGCTTGAGCCGTCATTTATGGCGCTACGTGCCAAAGGTTTTGAACATTTTAGATGGATTTTTATAGCATTTTCTCCAGCGAGGCCCGGCCTCTAATGCATGAGGCAGAATGTGCGTCTTTCTTCTTTCTGTCTACGCTCGGCTGTTGCCCTAAAAGCTGCAATGATCGATTTTCCTCTGTTTTCTCCTGCGCACGTGGTCCAGTAATCAGGGCCCCCTTCCCGCGCGATCGATCCATATTGATCCCTCGAGCCCAGTGCGCGCGGCGCTCGGGGAGGCGCGAGAGCCGCGCCGGAACGGGGGGACATCAGGAGGCGGAATGTGGGAACGAGCGAAACGCGCTACAGTCTCGCGCTCGATACCGAAAAACCGAGACGCAACCGGACAAAAGAGCTCTAAATATAGGTCAGAACACAGCCGCGATTCATTATGGGCAGCGCTGTTTTTGTACACTTTTATCATTTTACAGCAACGTGGTCTCTCCCCAATACGGTTTTGGGAGCTTGTGGTCAAACTGTGCAGCTGGAATTAACGGCTTTATTGGCCATCTCTCTGTACAGCATCAGCACCATGCAGTTCCATCAAGAGTGCAACGTGCAATTATATATGCACGCTAGTGCTAGGACATATACCCAGAGTGGACCTGATATGCACTACACCCTATATGGTATATATATATATATATATATATATATATATATATATATATGCAGAGAAACAGATGGATTGCAGTCTGTAATTGTAGAACTACAAAGTGCACCTATATAGTAAGTGGAGCTGATAAAATGGACAATGAGCATAAGGAGGTGGTAATAATGTCATGTGTGTGTGTGTGTATGTATATATATGTGTGTGTGTATGTGTGTGTGTGTGTGTGTGTGTATCTTCATATATAAATTGTTCGTACTCATGAATGAAAAATAGACCTTTATTTCTAACAGCGTGCAGTACTGTGAAAAAATCGGAGATCAACCACCGCTGAATGATTTTTTATTCAGAAAGCTCATTCGGTTTGATTAAGTGATTCATTTTTCATTGTCAGGAAAGTGCATTATCTTGATCACAGCTTCCATTCTTTTCAAATTTTCAAAGAAATCTGCAAGCATGTTTTTCCACACCTCCAAAGTTCTGTATTTCCTGTCTCTCACGTAATCCCAAACACATTCAGTGATGTTGATGTCTAGACTCTGGACTGGTCAGTTCATTGTTCTGAGAACACCAAAAGCTTTTGTTCTTCTTTTGTATCTATTTCCTCTTCTCAGTAAGGGCTTATTTACAGCTACACATCCTTTCAGATCCATAGTGCTGAATTGTCTTCTCACAGTGGAAGGATGGACAGAAACACCTGTGGATTTTTTTCAGATCTGAAGCAAGAGTGGAGCTTGATTTTCTCCTTTCTCTCAGAGAGGAGAGTGCTGTTTATCTGATGGGGACAGTTTTAGTGGTCTACCAGGTCCTGCATGCATGTTATACATATATAGGCTGTGTATTTGTGTTTACTCTATTTGTATAATTGTATGAACAAAGAGCAAAACAGGTGGAGATCTTTGTACTTAAATTGTCCATATAATCCTACAAAAGATGATAGCCTAGACAACACTGTGTGTGTGTGTGTGTGTGTTTGTGTGTGTGCTGTGAAGACAGTTTAAGCCTTTATGTCTTTGCATCACAGTGTGTTCATGTATGTGTGATGTGCAGTGGTATATGAAAATGATGGATGAGCGTGCAGTTGCTTTAGATGGCAGCAGTAAACAGATTTGACTGTGTAGGAGAAATCGATCGGCTCATGGCTCTCTGTAATTAGACATACAGCGCCAGGGCCTGGCTTTCACACTCTCAGCACAATCTCACTGGGGGAACCCTCACCGCAACACACACACACACACACACACACACACACACACACACACACACACACACACAGAGAAGCAGCAAAGCGTGAGTGCATGTGTGAGAGAGAAAGAGACAGAAAGAGGCTGAGAGAGAAAGAGGGTGATGGACATTTGTAAAACGGAGAGGGTTGAAATTATAGACAGAAAAAAGCAGGAAATACAGATCAGAGTACAAGAGCAGACATGTTTGGATCTTTTTATCTTTTATTCCTTTGTCCACATTATAAAGACATCCAAGCTCTAAGAAGAGGGTTACGGACATTTTGTTGAGTAAATAATAACAGAGTAACAGGGAGGTTAGCTGATCATTTTTTCTTTCAGCCTCACTGAGCTTTCATCATAAATGAATATGTCCTATTGTATCCTATTATAAGCACTCTCTCTCCATATATATGTACACTGTCATTTTCACAATGCAGTGTTTAGCTAATATGTATAATAAGAATAAACATTTTTAAATAATGGAAAACTACAGATTGTGTTGGGAACAGAAATATTATGTCCATAAGTTCACATTTGAATAAAATTCATACATTTTACCCATGCTGTTTGGTCTGCTTACAAGTATTAATGCAGACTGCAGCGCAACTGCAGAAGCAACATAGGCCTTTTAATAGCAATGGTCCATTCAGACCAGACTTCTCATAAAATTTCCAATATAACATTTAAAATATCTGATTTTGGCTTTTTATGGACTGCTTGGGTGTTAATTTACTATAAAGCAAATGATGACAGTATACAGTCAGTATAACAGTATAACACCTCCGGTTAAATGAGCACATGCTCTGCAGGGAACACATCTAATTATGGAAAATTTTAGTGTACAAATTTTACTTATTTACTGAATTTCTAATTTTTGCACAGACCTTTTTGCATATGCAGTTCACTTTAGAGGGTGTTTTAACTCAGTTTTCACTAAGAAAATCAACAAAACATGCCATTTGACCAGGAGCACCCTAACGTTTGCTTACAACTGTGTATCTTTATTGGCTGCTTCTTCCACTGCTGTAGTTTATAGGCAATCTGGCTTCGTCTGCAGCCATATGGTAGCCTCTTATATGTAGTGGTGGTCTGCATGGTTGAAGGTGAGCACTAGCACATGAATGTAAATCCTCTCAATGACTGCAAACAGCTTGGAGAAGGAGAGCGGATTTTGCTCGAGGGTTCTCTGCTATGAGTCCCTGAGGATGGGCTCTTCCTATAAAAGACACACACACACACACACACACACACACACACACACACACACACACACACACACACACACACATTAGAAATCTCCATACATTCATCAATTCATGTTTTTACAGTGAACATGGTCATCAGTTTCATAAACAAAGACAAAAATTTACTATTTTGATTTGATTAAAGCGATGCTTCAATGAAAAAGCTGATTTATGTAGTTTTCCCCTTACCCTTTGCTGTTCAACCATGTGTGTCTGAAGATTGCACCTTTGATTTGCAGTGGGGTTATGAGACTGGCATAGCTGACAAATAATGGAAACGTATGTGATTATTGTTATGTGGAAGACTTGCTTATGTGATTTTTGACACTGTATGACATACTGCTATTAAGAAAAATGGGCATAGCTAAAAACAGTAGTAACAACTAATTGGAAGGCTGAATTTGGTCTATACTTTTGTCAGTTTTTATAGATAGGCTCTGAATAGATGGGTTTACTGTGCCCTAATATGTGTGCACCTGTCCACACATGGAGCACACACCCTTGCATCACATACTTTATAACTAAATAATAATATAAAAGTCATGTGCAAAAATCCAGTACACTACAGTACAGAGGTATGCAAATGTTTATGCACTCCTGATCAAAAAAAAGATTTTTTTTGGTTTCCTAAGTGGAAATAAGTTAATATTTTCTCTACAGAGAACATACGTCTGCTGATTTTAACATATTTAAAAAAAAACAAAAAAACATGGACTGAGCAAAAATTATGGCAAATTTTATGTTTTATGTCTTATTTTATTCTATATCTGGTATGTCAAACTCAGCAAATAAATAGAAATTATGCACAAAAATATATCACATTGAAATTAGTTTTCTGTAGAGGATATATATATAGAATATATTAGCCAGCTGCTAGCTAGCTAGAATTATATTAATTTTAGATGTGAACTCAGAGCTCAACACCAATAAAAAAGAACAGCAGAAAACATTGAAACACATAAAGGATGTGACTCGTGATTTGACAAATGTGAAGCATTTGATCTCCATGCTAATGGTCAAATCAAAGCCAAGCGCAAAATACACATATAGTCATGAACATATCTCGGGCCATGTTTAGGTGGGCATACAGGACATCAGTGTCCTTAGAGGTTAGTATGCACTGTATACCTGCATATATGCATTAGCAAGTCTTTTTGAAAGTATTCAACACAATGCAGTTTGAGGCAAATATGTGGTGATTTCGATTAAGGCCGAAGTTGCGTAAATTTGATTTTTCCTTCAATTACCATCTTATTTGGCCAATTCTACTTCTAATCCTATAAGCCTTGACTGGTTTTTCAGTTTCTAAGTATTTCACTTTTTTGTCTTTGTGTATGCTACGCTCAGCACCATGACCAGTGGAAAAGGTGGTATATGTATCATATATGTATCTTACATTTTGACTAAGTCTATCTGACTCTCTCTTTCTCTTTGTCTCTACTGGCCGTGCAGCTTGTAAGAGAAAGGAGCAGGAGCAGCACAAGGACCGCAGCCTGGCGCCAAAGAAGCAGCGGCTAGTCTTCACTGACCTGCAGCGGCGCACGCTCATCGCCATCTTCAAGGAGAACAAGCGGCCGAGCAAAGAGATGCAGATCACCATCTCACAGCAGCTGGGCCTGGAGCTCTCCACCGTCAGCAACTTCTTCATGAATGCCCGCCGCCGTTGCGTGGACCGCTGGCACGAGGACCCCAATGCCAGCCCAGGCCAACCAGGCACCTCTGCCACCACGTTCTCCAAGGCCTGAGCACCTGGCCTCCTGCAGCCGCCACTGGTTGGAGCTCTGGCACATTTTAGTGTGTCCAGACCAGCAGTGGCAGCAGCAGCAACACGTTCATCTCTGGTGTCCATTGAAGCTTGAGAAACCTCAACCTGCTCGGCTGGGGCATGGCCAATACCGGATGCCCCTCAAGAGCTCCACTTGGACACAAGCTGCTCTACGACCAATGATAAGGGGGTCCGAGGGCATGCTCCGGTCTTTTAGCCTGTGGTTTATGTATTTATTTATTTGGTTGGTTCTGAAGTTTGCTTTAGGATGCAGAGGTTTTATTTTCAATATGGCATCCTTTACTTTTTCTCATTTGCCCAAAGAAGGCATAAGGCCTGGTCTGAAGTTTGATGGGCTTGATATTTAAGCCTTTAGAGTTCAGGTCGTCATTGCCCTTCGTTCTTAGAGCCGGTCTTTACGTTGAACTTGTGTTCCAGGACCTTTGTCTTAGGAATGAATAAGGAAGAGATGGCAATAAGCATCCCAGCACATGCCCCTATTGTTCTATGTAATCAGTGAGGCAAAACCAGAAGGTTTTGTTCTGATGTTTCACTGCTAAACCTGCTCAGCTCATCACAATTTGCATAATCTTATGTTTCAATCAGCTTTTCCTTTCTTTCACCCCTTCAAGTTTGATCCTTGATAATAGTCATGGTGACTGGTTGTGAGAATTTAGTTTGTGTGTCACAATCATATGCCTCAGACGCACCAGATGTCTAAATTCTCAGGCCATGTTTTTCTGTCCTGATTTTTCTTGATCGAGTCTCATTTTTTTCTTTCACTGCCAGCGTGGCTCCGTGCTCTTGCTTCAGCACAATGAGAAAGGGATGGGAAGAATCAATCAGTCCTCTGTGTTGGCCCCCGCAGAATCATTTTAGCCCACGGGGGCAGACCAGAGTCGCTCCTCATGCACAGAGCAATGGTGCCACCCACTGGACAAACTACAGCCTTGACCTCTGAATTTTATGTTACGGAACCATTGCAATCTCATCATTTCATGAGTGTTTAGGGGGCCAAGCAAAATTATGAGTGCCATGCCATCTGTGGATTAACCTGAAATGCTAACCTTTTGATTTTGCATGAGGTTTGATGTTTATATCCAAAGGTATTTTAATTTACCAAAGATAAAAAAGAAGAAACAATCATTACTCAAAGGGAGTAGGGTAGAGTACAGCTGCTGCTTGCTTTCTCCTATATTTGGAGGAAGGCAGTGTCTAGTGGCCAAATGTAAAAGGTAAAATGTCACTGTATGATTGAGTGCCAATGACAGTTGCCTTAATGATAATCATGGAGGATGGTGTGGCTCCGAGCCGCAACACTCTCCAAATCCCTCTCTTCCCGCTCTCCATTCTGTAAGGTACGAGGGTCTGTACCAGATTTAACCGACAAATCATGCAAAACCGACCCAATGCTGGGTGAATTCCACTCATTCCTGACATCAAATGTGTCGAAATAGCTCCACAAGGTTACAAAAGCTCCAAAAACACATCAAAAGTTACTGCAAATGAAATGTAAATATTCTTCTCATCCTTCTGTCTTTCTTCCTTTCCCTTCCTGGCCCTTACCAACCCCTTTTTACCCCAACTATCTCCTTCTTTCTGTCTTTTTCCTCTATAATAACAATGCGGGTAATTAGTACCATAGACACAAAGTTTCTATTAAATGTAACTCTTTGTGCTCTGTTGTGCATAAACTACAAGTAAAGAAGCACCTTGTTAACGAAGTTGCGAAGAAGATGAAGCAAAAGTGGCTTTACAACCGTCGTGAGAAAAAAGGGTCGTTGTGTATACTGGAATAGGACGGTGTTTGTGAAGATGGACTCCTAGCTGGAGCAACCTCTGAACTTCAACCTCTCTGACCTCTGAACTGGATGTGTTTTGGATGCGGCTCAGATTTAGAATCATCACCGATGATGTCAAGGTCCTGATCTGAGGTTGGGGAAATTCTGTTTGTGTAAAAAAATGTTATTTGTCAATCAAAGCTTTACGCAAAGCCCTACCAGTTGATGTTATCAAGCAGGATGCTGGAGAACAGCTGGCCATCATCAACTTAAGCTGGAACTTCAGCTGGACAGAGAGTGCTGTCATGGAGAAAGGCCAAATATACATTTGTAGCATCAAACATGGACGCAAAGTGGGCAAAAGGTCATACGCAACATTTGTCAGTGACTGAGAGCCAGAGAGGTTTAGAGGTGTTTTTTTTAAAGCAAGGTTCTTAAACAATGTTGTTTCAGAGTCAAATGTGAAGCAAAAATGTGAAAAAAAAAATCTGAACACGCATACACACATCGTTTGTAGTGAGAACCAGTGCGGCTACCTCACAGAATAATAGTGGCACATGTGACACAGCCACTGATACCAAAGATACTTCAGCCTGCCAGTTCTACCAAATCATACCCTCCATTCCCCTCTATTCATCTCCATGTGTTGCTTGATACACACACACACACACCACACACACACACACACACACACACACACTGTCTTATACCAATGTGATATTAATGTAGCGACAATGTGATTCTTCATACAAATGCACTCAGACAGATCCACACACATACAGAGCAATCAGACTGCATTATGCCACGGTGAAGGAGGTGGCTCCTATGCAGTACATGTTGAGTGCCTTTTTCCTTCAACCACGGGTGGGATTGCTCTGGACACAAAAACACACACCCACACACACTTTTCTAAATACATAATAGCATAATTCTCATGTGCTAGTAAAAACCAATTCCAAAAAAGTGGGACCGTATGTGAAATGCAAATAAAAACAGAAGCCACTGATAGGTAAATTCTATTTGAAAACAATATTTGATGTTTAAAAAATATATATTGTTTTGCAATTATATTCTTAATTTGATGCCTGCAGCACATTCCAAAAAACAGGAGCATGTTTACCACTGTGCAACATCACCTTTCTTTTTAACAGCACTTAGTAATCATTTGGGGACTGAAGACAATTGATCCAGCTTCAAAAGTGGATTTATTTGCAACTCCTCCTTTTTACAAGGCTTCAGCTTTGTTGTGATATTTTATGCTTCATATTGCCCCAAACATTTTTAATGGGAGACAGGTCTACACTGCAGGCAGGCCATTCTAGCACCTGCACTGCACTATATCTGATTATGCAGTCATGCTGTTGTAAAACCAAATGTGGTTTGGTGCTGTCATGTTGAAATTTGCATGGACGTCTCTGAAAAAGATGTTGTCTAGAAGGCAACATAGCTAGCCTCAGTATTAGGCCTTTCCTAGATGCCTTTTTTATAACCAAATATGACTGTATCGCCTTTTCATTGTTTTTAGTCTTAAATTGCCCCGATTTTGGAATGTGTTGCAGGCATCAATTTTAGAATGAAAAAAAAAAACTAAACAATGTAGTTGTTAAAGTTAAACATTAAATGTCTAAGTATATGTTAAAGTGGATTTACAAATTACTGCTTCCTGTTTTTATTCACATTTTTACCTACTGGCCCAACTATTTTGGAATTGAGGTTTGTATTAGGGATGATAGCTATGGGGCCTCACTGTCCATTCTGAAAAATAAGCACTTTGTTTTTGTATGAAATTTTATGTAAAGTTAATTTTATATTTATTTATGTATTTATTTATTTATTTATTTATTTATTTACATATTTATGGATTTATTTATATGTATGCTCTTTTTTACCATCTCAATAGTGCTTGGGTCACTGAGGAGCGTTCTTGCTCCAAACACATCTGGCTACACACATACACACACACATACACACTCCTAACAGAGATATTTTTGTGTGACTTACAGTATTAACAGAGTGTGTATGTGTGTGCATGTAGAAACCAGAAGTGTGTCCACTCAAAAAGTAACACATTGTGTCATTTCCATATAAAATGTATTGCATCAACAAAAGTGTCACATGCCTCGAAAATTCAAATTCGCAGTTTTCCACTTACATCAGATGTAGTCGATCAGCCAAGACATGTTTGGTGTTTAAATTTTGCTTCTTAAGTTTAGAGCTTGAGCTATAGGGCTAATGTTGCTAACCACTATAAGTCAATAGTTACCAAAATCTTTCCTGTAAATTAATTTCCAGAACTTCCCTCAGCCTGCTCAAACCACATCCAGGTCTTCGTTGAGGTTGAGCAGGCCTGTTATTGTAGTTTGGGATGCAGCATGACTTGCTGATCAACTGTGAACTAGGAAAATGGAGAAAACTTCAGTGTTGTGCCAAAATTATGACTCTCCAACAGAATCTGACTTTGCTTCACATGCATGCACATTATGCAGGCATATGGATGCTAGAGTTTGTTTGCAGCTTCTATTGTTTCTAATTAAAAACATATACCTTCAGTTCAAGAAATGTAATATTGATAGTTACTTATCAACAGAAAAAAACTGAAATCACAAACATACAGCACATCAAGGGGACTCCGGCACAACACCTGTTTTCAGCTACACTGGGAAGTTTTGTTTATTTTCATAGCTCATACTTGGCACTGACAAGACTGCATGACCTTAAAGAAAAGATTTGGGTGTCTGTTCACTTCTAGTGTTTGTTAGCAACAGTAGCCTCCAGCACTAAAACAAAGAAGCAGCATTTGGAAAGCATTTGATCAACTACATCTGGAGTAAGTTGAAAACTATATATAAGAATTTTTGCCAAACCATTCTGTAAATCACATCCATAAGCATCTTGCCAATCTCATTAAAGTCCCAGTTGATTGTCCACCAATCACGTGTCCTTCAGCTAGTGGTACAATCTGGCAGGCATGTGTTGACAATGAAAATTCTGATATACCTCAAAAACTTTAATGTAAAGGCTATGTAATGAACAATAACAATGATAGTACTGATACCTAAAGATAATGAATATTGCTAAATAATAGTTTTGGAAATATTGTGACTTGAAGCTTTATACTGTTCCCTTTTCTCTTGTTGCTTCGCCATTTTTTTCTTTTTGCATTTTACAGCAGTAGCATGCTTCCTAAATTTTTCTTTTATTTTTGGTTGAATGCGAAGAATATGAAGATTTCCTGAATTGTGGAGTGTTGCTAGGAAGACAAAAGAAAAAGGTTGTGCAGAGGTACCTGTTCCTTTCAGAGGAGCCAAAAAGCCCACTGTTAGAGACACAGCCCCAGGTTGTCTTACTGGAATTTTTCACTCCATCTCACCACTTGTAGGGGAAGTCCACTAATTTGTTAAAAAATACTGTATTCAGTGGTTGTAAACAAAGCCACAATGGTGTTACAATGGTGGTAATAGGAACCAGGGGTCCCAATGTCTATGGTGCAAATATAGCAATTTTATTCACTAAACAAAACCACCAGAGAACCCACACTTGTCCTCAAAGTGTTGTGTACTGTTGATGATGGTAAAATAATATAGTTTTAAAAGTTTATAGTTACCAATAATAAAAGTCTCTTATGTATCCCTCCACCATGGATGGTTTACAATAAATTGTTTAAAATATGTTTTCAGACCAAAACACAATTACAAAAGTACCATATTCATAACCCTGTTATCTAATAACTTTTTTGTGAGAGGCAGTAAACTCTTCAGATATCTAATTCCTGTTACCACCACTGTGAACAACTCTGGCTCTGAAAGCTTCTCTAGAACAAGCCATTTCACACCAAACCGCTCTGAAAGACTTTTGTTGATATGTTAACCATTTAATTATGCAGATATTTGGGATAATCACTGAAGTTCACATATAAATTGTAATGGAAAATTCCAATAAGACCCTCATGGTGTAATAAGAGAGGAGTCTAAGTATATAAAAGGACATTTTTTATGGAGCCCTGCTGATGACATTCCGTATAAATCAAGTCATGGCCACGACTTAATTATTTTGTTCCCACTACTTATTAGGTCATAGCCACTCATTAGGATCTGTCACCAGCAGGCCTCCGTACATCTTCAGTGAAGTCCTAGGTTGGACGTAAGGAAGCAGATTGAATAACGACTCATTAACAAAAATCCAATCTTCTGAGACCATCAGTGAGACGCTACGAGCAAATCTGATTTATTTTAGATTTCTTTTCCCTCCGAAGTCATTTATGTTTCTGTGTTGCCAAATGAAAATGCAATTCTGTTCCAATGTTTCTTGTGTGTTGTTCAAGTGATTCTGATATTTAAAAAAAAGAAAAAAAATAAGAAAAAAAGAGAAAGAAATCCAGAAACAGCAGCTCTGTCATTAGGGAGATGCAGACCATTCTTTTATGCATGGATATTAAACTTAAGTGTTTAGAAACTGCAGGATTACTCGTCCGTCTTGACCAAGGAGAGGGGGAGGAACTAAAGACAGGCTGATTGGGGCAGGAAAGGTGTCAAAATTGATACAAAGCCATCTTTTTTTCTTTACATTTTTTTTCCTGTGCATTTTTGTTATTTATGTTGCTTTGTCTCTTGTTAAAGCGCATGCATTGTATCCTCTCCTCATGTTGCATTTGAAATGTATATAACAAACTGAAATGCTATAAAAGGTCTTGGAGGGTCTCTCTGTAGCTACAGCGCCCCCATGTGTTCGCTTATCGCATAGCAATGTTCATCATTGTCTTTTGACTTAGTAATGTCCACAAGCATTGTTCCCTCCAAGAGCTCATTTGAAGAGGAAAAATCTTGTCAGAAACAGCTTAACATTTAAGCCAAATTAAAGCTGCTTAATCTAAATGTAGGCTATCAAATGAGTGCAATTTCAGGACAGATTTGTTACAGCATGGATTCAGACTGATATTTTTCTTCACTCTGATGTCTGATCCAGCATTTTCTGCAGATATCAGCCCGATATCGTTTGCCATCTCTAGTAACATCAAAACCTAATAGTAATAGGCTGGTAACATCACCAATAATAATAGTAATAGACTCCTTGTTGTTATTGTCATTGAGTGTGATGCTTTAGATACATTAATCCATATGTTTACACAACAGGTAAAAGTGGCCCAAATCTTATATTTTCCCTCATATGAGTTCCTTCATTTGTGTGGTTGTGTGAAAAAAATGCATTGAATCTGACATTTTCAGTTCCGATTTGAGATGCTTTCAAATGTGGCACTATATCCTATCTGTGGCAATGCGGCTCAGTCTGAACAGCCAGATCAGAATTCATGCGACTTTTACGTCCAACTCGACATTTGTCATCATTTCGCGCTGCTGAGACTCATAAATATTTAGGCTGATGTTTCCGTACCAAAAAAACAAAAAACTCATCGCAGCCGCTTCGCGTTTAAACTGCTGTGTAAACGTAGCCTTAGAAAAGTACATTATAAAACACCCTCTTTTAAAACTAATCCAACTCAAATGGTGCTCTAGAGGGAACAATGCCCACGAGTCTGTGTGCATGGTGGCTGGGTCCCTCTTAACCTGCTGTGTCATCTTTTAGTGTTTCAGCAACTTTCTGTGTTTTTTTTTGTTTTTTTTTTGAGTCAGATTGCCGTTGATCGAGGGCTTTCAGAGCCTCTGACAGAGACTGAGCTGAGGTGAGCCCAAGGCAGCCATGTTTTCTCTCCCTCCTCTGGTCCCCCAAGAATCAATCAGATTACAAGTGTCTTTGTGATGGTAGAAGACAATCAATTTCCAATGAGGAGGAGAGAGAAAGACCGGAACAGAAAGAAAGAAAGAAAGAAAGAAAGAAAGAGGGGAAGGAAGAAAGAAAGCTAGAAGGTAGAGTCGCTGTCAAGCGGCCTGAGATTTGAAAGACTGGGAGGCAGACCCACAGAGAAAATGACTAAAGCTTGACCTTTGAACACAATATCTTTGACAGGTCATGATATTTGTTTTTTTTAGGGATCGCTATGGCAACCGCATCCCAGCAGCTAATCTAATGATAACTGCTACATGGACTTCAGCATCCAAATTTACATGTACTGGGTCAGGCATGGGTTACTTGTTGCCAGGACCTTGTTTTTCAAACTTTTCACTTTAAGAGCATTGATGTAAAATTAGATTGAGTGGGTTTCAGTGTTGGTCCTGGACAACCCCTGCCATTATCATTCTGGTGCTCACACCTCACAAAACCAATGAGCTCATTAGCGAGTTCTTGTGGGTGTGTTAGAGCACTAAAATGTGCTGAACAGGGGCAGAAAACCACTGGTTCATCCTAATGAGAACGATCATAAGGATCATACTCATGATGAGACTTGCTTTGAGATCTTTGATAAATGTGGGCCACTGAAGTCATACGACTCTAACCTTGACATTTCCCTTCATATGGATGATGGTAAAGGCCACACACCATCCCAGTGGAAGCAGATTAATGCCCCACTCTGTATATAAAGGTTAAGACATTGTTTTAATTTTAAAGAGAACATTCCTATACACTGTGTGCACAATTATTAGGCAAGTCTTCTTTTTGAGGATTATTTTTATTAATGACCAACTACAGTGCTCTCAGTTAATCCAAAATGTTAATAAACCTCAAACATGAATGTTTAAGAAAAATAAAGTGAAATTTTGGCTTTCTTAGGAGAATATCTATATGTGCACATTTATTGGGCAACTATAATGGTGCAGAATTGTTACGCAGCTAAATGAAAAACACACATTTTCCCATCTCACTTTATTTTCATCTGTTCAAGTGAGAATTATAAACGAACAACTCAAAGCTTTCCAATGAACATTTCTGAGAAATAAAGAAAAAAATTAGTGACCAATATAGCCAGCCTTCTTTTCAGTAACAGTGATAAGCCTTCCATTCATGGAGTCTGTCAGTTTCTTGATCTGTTGACGATCAACTTTTTGTGCAGCAGCAACCACAGCCTCCCAGACCCTGTTCAGAGAGGTGTACTGTATTCCTTCAATGTAAATCTCCCATTTAAGAATTGCCCACAAGTTCTCAGTTGGGTTCAGGTCAGATGAGGAAGGGGGCCATGTCATAAGTTTTTCATCTTTAATGCCTTTACTGGTGAGCCATGCAGAGGAGTACTTGGATGCATGTGATGGAGCATTGTCCTGCATAAAAATCAGTGTCTTTTTGAAAGATGCAGATTCTTCCTGTACCACTGCTTAAAGAAAGTGTGTTCTAAATCTGGCAGTAGGCTTGGGAGTTGATTTTGAGCCCATCTTCAACCCGAAAAGGTCCAACCAGCTCATCTTTAATAATACCAGCCCATACCAGTACCCCACCTCCACCTTGCTGGCGTCTGGCTCAAAGTGGAGCTCTGTCCCGTTACTGATCCAGACACGGGCCCATCCATCTGGTCCGTCGAGAGTCACTCTCATTTGATCAGTCCATAAAACCTTTGAAAAATATGTCTTCAGATATTTCTTGGACCAGTCTAGATGCTTCAGCTTGTGTCTTGTTCAGTGGTGGTCAGGTTTCAACCTTCCTTACCTTGGCCATGTCTCTGAGCACTGAACATCTTGTACTTCTTGATACTCCAGCTAGGTTGCAGTTCTGGAATATGACAGAACTGGAAGATAATGGGTTCCTGGTAGCTTCATGCTTGATTCTTCTCAAATCCTTGGCAGTTATTTTGCATCTTTTTTTTCTCAACACGTTTCTTGTGACCCTGTTGACTATTTGCAACAAAACGTTTGATGGTTCTGTGATCACGCCCCAATATCTTAGCAATTTCAAGAGTTCTGCATCCCTCTGAGGGACTTTTGGTCATTTTTAACTTTTCAGAGTCAGTTAAATCTCTTTTTTGGCCCATTTTGCCTAAAGAAAAAAGCCTAATAATTATGCACACCTTGATATAGGGTGTTGACCTCCTTAGGCCACACCCTCCCTCATTACACAGATACACATCACCTGCTATCCTTAAATCCATTAAGCATTCAAGTTTATCCAGCTTGGAGTTAGAAAATATGCCTAAAAAAGATAATATGTTCAAAATACTCACTTGCCTAATAATTGTGCACACAGTGTACTCTTAAAACTAATGGTTTCTAAATAGTGCATCAATGCACAGTTCCAAGAAGAACCTTTAATAGGTTACAGAACCTAATTATGTGGAAGGTTCTTTAAACTTTAAAAACGTTCTTCATGCTAGGGCTGTCACAATTGTTGCATAATTGTGTAATCGCAATTATTGGAGCCGATTATTTCCCACAGTGTTTACCTTTCACAATCGTAAGCTTATGTCACAACATACAGAAACTGAGTTAGAAGCATTTTGTCATCTAACTGGTGCTGTACCTTTAGAGGGCAGCAGTGAGTTGTTTATTTGAGCTGGAGCTGTAGTTTGTAGTCAGTTGAGAGCTGCTAAGTATCAGCACCTAGCAATTTGGTTACGATAGGCTTTTATAGTTTTATAGAGTAAACAGTGAAGTCTATTAAGTTGTTAATTGTGATTATTCATTGCCATTTAATTTTTAGCGAACATATCATGATTGTGAGAGGCCTACTTTATGCTAGGCATCTGTTAAAGAAACAGCTAGTGAAAGATTCCTTGGAGAACCCAAAGTTCCTGCCTGGCATTTCTCCAAAGAACTCTTTTTGCAAGGGAGCTGTAATATCAATACAAATTTCTGCTCTGTATGCCACCACTCAGTAATGGCAAAGCTAGTTTCCTCTATCTAACGCATGTGGTGTCTAGAGAATCTACAAAACGAGGAGTGAAAAGTGAATTATATTTGCACAGAGAGCTATGCAAACACCCTCCCTGACATACATCCTGCCCCCCTTCCTGTATTCACTCCATCTGTTGGGTTCTTTGACATCACTTCTCACTCAGGGTATTGGGATTGAATGCCTGGAGGAAGAATTGCAGCACAGAATAATTAAACCCAGTCACGGTTTCATACAGCCACCATACTATTCCCATATCAGTCATAATATCAGCTTTATTCTCAAAGAAGTGCCTACGCTGCTAACAAAATCTTCTGCTCTTTCTCTCTCTTACCAAAAACAAGGGGACACTGTAGGAACAATTAAATGGTGCCCCCCTGTTGAAGTCAAGTCTTAATTCACATACACTTATGTGTAGAACAGGGTTACAGGCTAATAGCTACAGGCCTGGCTGTAAGTACTGGTAGCATTGTTTGATTTAAGGTTACAACCTTGCTTAATTAAACAAACACACATGGCTGGGTGTGAATGGAAAATAACAGGAGGAACTCACTAAAAGAGACAAGCTAAAGATATAAACAGAGAGAGAGAGAGAGACAGATAGACAGACAGGTGAAACAAGTAGACACAAGATCGTCGCACACATGATCTGCACTATGAGATTGCCTGTGGGGAACCAAAGATTGTAGGACTGTAGGATTGACAATCTAAAATCTCATCATTAAATTGACCATCTCTTCATTCCTGAAGTAACCTGCCCAGTTATGCATGCCTTTCTTAAAAACATACACACACACACACACACACACGCACACACACACACATATATATATATATATATATATATATATATATATATATATATATATATATATATGTGTGTGTGTGTGTGTGTGTGTGTGTGTGTGTGTTTGTATGTAGAAGCAGAGCACTGTCATTTCTCTGAGGGTCTAATCTCCCGGTCTTAATCTCATAGGTACCAGAGGGCCTGTACAGTTACTTAGGTTCACGTGTTGCGTCCTTTAAAGAAGGCAAAAACTGAGTAATAACTGTTACAGAACATAAATGAACTTAAAATGACTAGTATGGGTAAATAAATCAATTGTGTGTTTTGGTTAATTAAATAAAGAAACAATTGGAAAAAAATATGTGACCTCTTTCTTTCAGTTACCTGCACTTATTTTCAACATAAGTGGCTAAAATGTGAGTTCTGATCACTTTACTTAAAATCTAGTTTTGGTCATGGAACTACTGATTTATGACAAAACTATAGAATTGATTGCGGGAATCAAGTGGGAAATTTACATGCAATCAAAAAATGTAAATGAACACTGTTAGATATTCATCCAAGGTATAGCCACACCAAATTTCATCATGTTATACCAATGAGAACAAGCTCTGTGGTATCATTGCTTATCATACATATAAGTCTAGTAGTAAGACATGAATAGGTTAAAGTGAAAAGGCTGGGGCTCAATTATAGCTCAACACTGCCATCTTGTGGTGGCTAACAGAAAACAGAACAAAACAACACATTTCAGAATAAAGTACAGTTTCTTGGGCCATGTGTTAATGAATTGGGTGCCATGTGTGTACAGTAGACCAAAGGGGTGCCCAGTTACACAAACACATGTATAAAAGAGGACGGAGAGACAGTCCACAGTGTACAACATGCTTTTATGAATAAAAGGTGTTTTTTTTCTCTGTTCGTTACAAGACAAACAGTATAAAACAAACATATGCTTAGAAAACACATTATTCAAGACAAGACCAAGCTGCCGTGGGGTTGGATGAAATATATGCACAGCTGAAATCGATCAGTCGATCGATCCAAATCAAAGTGGCATGCGATTCTCACATACATACAATTTACTGTACTGTTGAACACAGTCCCTGAATGGCATGGGAAAGAATACATACATGTAGGCCAATGTGATAAAGCAAGGCTTATAAATACACTGTAATGGCACATAATAAAGCTTAAAACTGTATTAGGAATATTTTTTAAATATGGCCCCGATATTTGCAACAATTGAATCTCAAATGGCTCCCTCCTCCTTAGTGTACTGCATAATCCATGATGATTTCTACATCCAAATAGTGCATTAAGTTAGATGCCTTTGGGAATTAACTAATACACCATACTTTTGTGACCTACAGTATCGTGGAAAGGTCAGAGATCACCCTTCATTTATTTAATTCCCAGTCAAAACTGCATCAGGAAAATAGGAAAACTTTACACAGTGGCCTCCCCAACTGAATATAAGTTTTTTCTACTCTTTGCGTTCATTACAGCTTCCATTTTGCAAACAAATCTGCAGAAATAGAAAGTTCAGTCTTCAAAGTTGATTGCATTTTCTTACTCTGTTAATTTAAGTAATCCTAAACATCTTCAACAATGTTGATGTCTGGGCACAGGAGTGGTCAGTCCGTTGTTTTATCAGTGACAGCCTCTTCACAGCTACACATCCTTTCAGACCTATAGCGTTGAGTTTAAAAACACCTGCAGAGAGTGGAGCATCTATCGCAAAGATGAAAGCTTTAAAGGTTCTACAGAGGACAATTTGAACATTAATATAGCAGCAAACTATTTTCTATGCAACTATATAGTGGAGTAAAGGCATCCTGAGCAGAGAATGAGGTCGCAGGCCTTGTTGGTGTTGAAATCCTAGCTTCTCTGTTTTTTGTTTTCATAGCCAGTCCCGCCATGTGTGCATGTTAGTCCCACCCTGCGAACATGTTGGCCCTCCCCACCTTTTGTTTTGCCCTCCCCAAGAGACAAAGACAGTGACCGCATGATAGCAGAGTACAGTAGACAACATTCAGGTGAAAAATATTCCAAATATTCCTCAAAGTTGACAAAGCCTTCAAATATTCCTCCGCTGAATCTTCCTTGAAGTTGATGAGGCTAAAGTTGGCTTCCTATTAGCAATTTCTCATTCCACTTTAAATCGTGCAGCAGTTCCTTTCTGCACCTGAGGTGCCTAAATGTAACTGCTGTACCACTTAAGGTGGAAAATCTGAACAAGAAGCTGACAAAAAACAAGCAGTTTTATTGAGAAAGCTGAATGGCATGAAAACGGATGAGGAGGTTGCCCTGTCTCTGCTTGACAGGTGGGTAACATTAACTTCACGTTTTGTTGTCTTACAGAACCAGTAGGTCAGTATTGTTTTGTCCCGTTTGCTAATGTTTGTGTTAGCGACTGGTTAGCTTCGTAGCAGCAATTCTAGCAACAATTTGCTAACTCACAATCTATCTAATGTTAGTTACATGGTTTGCTGTGTGGTTGGTTGCTCTCAAGTTGTATCATGGTATTTTGTCTGTACAGCACAGGGTTTTATAGCCATGAAGACGTAAAATAAAAAGTTTGTTAGCTTAGTGTTGTTCGCCTTCTTATCCATGAATTTGGGGGGTGGGGCTTGAGGAGCACTGTTTGGAGGAGTGTATTTGGTTTGCTGTTGAGTTCAAATATCAACAGTCGCTCTCCAGAACTGTATATGTACTGTTTATCTGATGGGGACCGTTTTGATGGTCTACAAAGTTTTTCTTTGTATATCCCATTTTCTTTATATCTGTTCATTTTTTGATCTCCAGTTTTGGAAGCTCCTGATTTTCATTTGACATTTTCCTTCCTTATTCAAGTGGATTATCTAGAGAAATATATCTCTTAATTTGTCTTTAATGGCCGTTTGAGTGGAAACGAAATAAACAAAAGGGTGGTCTCTGACTTTTGCATGACACTGTATGTAGAGCAGTACATAGAGAGCAGGGGGGGCGTCTGAGATTCAGACAAACTGTGGTACTGTATGACTGCAGATCAACTGACCACCATAAAGCTGTGTGTGTAGTTTTTTTAGAGTGACAATTTTTTTTTTGTTGGCTATTTTATACATCTAAAGCCAATGATACCGCCTATACATCCAACATATCAGCAAGTGTGTATCTGTGGCACTGTTGTGATAGACATTTCATTTTGGCTCATCCTCTTGAATGAAATATCAATGGCAAATCCTCTAATGATTAGACTTCATGTTTTATTTTCTCTGCTTGTGTGGCAGTATCTATGGCACTTTTCCTGCATTTAGTAGGCCTATTAGTTTCTCTGTGGCACTGAGTGTGGCTCTCTCTTTATCAGCAGGACTGGATTATGATGAAAGAGAGAGAGAGTGAGAGATCAGTAGCAGCGGTCAAGTCACAGATCAATCCTCTCTATCACTATAGACCAGGAAGAGCAAGAAGCCACAGTGAATAATGCCTGTAAAAGACAGAATGGCTTTAAGACTATAATCACAGTATGAATTGCTTGCAATCACATA
The DNA here is from genome assembly GCF_015220715.1 of Pygocentrus nattereri. Classification (NCBI taxonomy): domain Eukaryota; kingdom Metazoa; phylum Chordata; class Actinopteri; order Characiformes; family Serrasalmidae; genus Pygocentrus; species Pygocentrus nattereri. Next base: position 15,244,420 of record NC_051229.1, on the reverse strand, counting down.
TTAAAAGCAGATAAACATCGTAAAGTCAGAAAAAGCTCAAAGCAACACACTGGTCCCAGGAAGACAAAGGATTTCTATACAAATAGTAGTAGGCTATAGTAGTTCTGAGAATCACACAAAATCTTTTTAATCAACGCACATCACACCAGTGGCTAATCGTGCACATATGGCTGTTATTCATAAAGATTTATATCCTGGATAATTATTATTTGTTCATCCAATCCCACAGTATGCTTAAAGCACATTAAATGAGATTCTTCACAATAACAGGTGTGCTCGGCAGGTTTCAGGGAGATCTCAAAGAAAGGCATGCATAGATCAAATCTGCTAATGCACAAGAGAGAAAACCATTTTGAGAGTAGCATTCCTGAATCTCTTTATCAAGATTTATTTCTCATAAGTACAAATATTAACAGTAAATGTGTCACCAAAATCATGGCACTTCTTCGTGTTCTTCTTGTAAACCTACTCTATTTTCTGTCAGGATGTTTTTTCACGGATAGCAACAAAGCTACTAGCATTGTTTTGACTTTTCCAACAGACACTGTTAGGCTAACAGATTCAGGGCTAGCTGTAGGGCTAGCTTAGTGTAATTTTTGACATACATTTGGTTCAGAAAAGACTTGGCTTGTGAAAAAGACTAGTGTAAGAGGAGAAATCTGAAATCCGAAAACTCCCTTCATTCAACCGATTCCTGTTATTAGCTGTCCATGCTCATTTCATCCCCAAAATGTACTAATATGGTTCGCTAAATGTAGAGATAGCAGAGTTAGAATATTCGTTGAGGCTAACAGTCATAATTTGCTCTGTGTAAAACTACTTTAGAGCATATGGCAGGTAATGAGCTTTATATAAGAAAATTCGATAACAGGGAGAGAAAATCGTTCCGATTTCATGAGGACATGCATTGTATTACTGCTGTTCACCACCAGAGAGCAGTGGAGTAATTTTCAACGCCTGATCAATCTGGAGAGGACATTGTTATCATTTATCTTATGTCATTAAAATGTATAGAACGCCTTTTAACAATTTCTCTCTCTCCCCCTTTCTTGTTAAGGGGAGACAGACGTTGTGAAGATGAGGTTAATGTAAACCTCAATGTGGAGATGCTCTGTTTCCCCTTTCAAAAGCCCACACGCTTCGCCATTCTTCTTTAATGTAAACGGAATCCCTTTGAATTTACATCTGCCGCCCAGACACGTTAAAGAAAAGCTTTGCTAAAATGGAAGCTAATGCAAGCCTGATAGCATATTCATCCATGCAGCTGGGTTATCATTGTGAAATCATTACCGTGACATTGAAAATAAGCTGGATCCCTTTCTTATCTCAGAAAGAAAAGAACCTCAGCACCTCTGAATGAGAGGTTTTTAGAGGGTATACATGATGGAATACTGATGACCTCACTGCATTAGCGTTTAATAAACGTGGGTCAGAATGTCTCCTGAATAAAAGAGTAAAACACCCTGTGACCTTGAGATGAAAGGAATGCATGCATAAATATCAAAAAGGCCTTTATTTGAGCCATTAGACTGCAGCTGACTAGCTGGAGTGCTTGAGAGTCTGAAGTGGTGTCCTGTGGTGTCTGTCTGCAGATGACTGCTGGTAATGAGTACATGTGAGAAGCGTGTCCTGTTGCTGCCTATGTGTGCCTGCATCTTTGTGTGTGTGTGTAGAGAAAAAGTATGCATGAGTGTGTGTGTGTGTGTGTGTGTGAGAGAGAACGAGAGATACAGCAGGGTCCTCTGTTCCCTGTATGTGTGTGTGCAGGAGACTGCAGGCGAGGCCAGACTGATGAGGGGGCGAGGGAGTGTTAGACCTACTTTCTGAAGATCAGAGAAGAAAAGTTACTCTGAGACTAGACTGCCAGCATGAGGAAAACGTGTGTCATCTATTGCAAATTCATAACATGATATTTAGTTTGGCACAACTAACAGCTGCTTTTCTGCCATCTTTTCATAAAAATTCTGCTCACTTCTGTATCAACTATGTACAGTGAATTGCCAGTCTATTAGCTACAACAACACTCTTAAAAAGACATAGATTCTTTCCTAAATGGTTCTTGGCTTGGACATTAGGTTTTGTGAAAAAAAAAACTTTTTCTTTGTGAAATTGGCACCCAAACTTTCTGCCTTGGGAGGCCAAATGATGGGTTGGGGGCCAAAAAGACAAAGGCTAGCTAACTTGTTAGCCTTACAATTCTGCATATTTCAGTATATATGCTTTAATAATTTTTTGTTAAGGTTCACAGATTTAAACAAAAATACTAAAAAAATCAAGTCTTAAAACAAAAATGTATAAAATATAAAATATGTTGTCTTAGTAGGCAAGATGCAAAATAAAGCCAGTCCCAGGTGGTCTGGGGCCCTCTAATTAACCTCTTAGACCCCCTGAATGAAGATATTTTGTTGTCCATTAGTGTAAAACAGACTCTCAAATACACATTCAGGAAAAGGCCATGATTAAGCTTTCTTCAGGCACAGTCAGCAAATTCTGTCTGGGGTAGTCTTAACTAACTGGAGCTGCAGCACTGATCTGCCTCAATGTGGTTCTGTAGCAAATTGGTTTTCCCAGTTGGTCCTTTATAGCCCTCCAACTGTAACTATACCTTGGACACTTCTGAAAAACTTTACAATGTGCTGTAGCATATTTGAAAATCTGAAAACCTGCCCCATTTCCCAAGAGACTAGTATAATGAGTGAATTGTTACTAATTTGTCAAACTGAAGACAAAAAAGAGACATGTAAGACCTCAATTAATGTGCAAATGACAGCATTATTAAACTAGAAAAGACTGTTTCTAAACTAAGACCATTTTGCTGCCATTGAGTGGTGCTACTGTGATTGAGTTAGCCAGTGCTGGAGTAGTCAGCTAACATGAGACCTCCAAATATCAGGGGGGATTTTGCACACTATCACTAGGTGATACTAAACAGCACCACTCCTAAGAACCCTTTGTAGCACCTTCATTTTTAAGCATGTACCTACCCTCAGTACATGTACTGTTGATGTTTCTGATGAAATGGTCAGTGAGTGCAGGTAAAAGTAGGTTTAGCTAATAAACTGGAAACACACTGAATTCTGAGTTGATAACAGAAAATGATATATAAAATGATACATTTTCTCTGAGCAGTTCTTTAATTGCTTAATTAATTGTGAATTTTCCATTCCACATAGATGTAACCCTTTCCCAACTACAGACATTCTTTTACCAGGTTGGCCAGTTTTAATATCAATAATCATATACTGAGCAAGGTGTCTGGTTCAGAATAGACAGTCATTGTTGTAAACATGCCTGTCATTTCCAAACTCAACTAGTGGAACATTTGAAGTCCTTCAGCTCCTCTATAGCCTACATCTTTGGTTATTGCTGCAAAATGTGTGTCTGGGAGGCAGGTGTCAGAGCTTCAGTCCTCAGAGACAGAGTGGAAACAGAAAGAGAGAGGGGGCTAGAGAAAGGGGCGGGGAGAGAGACAGAGGAATGGAGGTCAAAGGGATTCCGGTCTGTCAGTCAAACACACTCTCGGTAGGGGGCAGAACAGAGTCAGTGACAGAAATGGAACAACTCAACTGAGTGCGTTTGATGAAAACTGAAAACCGTTGAATGCTCAAAGGAGGATATTGCTCTGTCTGAACAGAGTTCGGCTCGTCACGATTTCTCTTGGCCCATGAACGTACCTGTCTTTTAGCAGACCCAATGCTTTGCATTTAAGGATAATTTCATATACGATCACACACATCCGATCTTAAATATCCGTGTGACATTACATGTTTTTTTCATGGTGCATATGCATCACTTCAGAAGAGGGAACACATCATGCTAGCATGCTAAAAAAATTCTTGCTGTCATACTGCATTAAAAACCCATAATTATCTCCCCTGGAGCTGAATTCACCAAGCTTACCAATCTAAAGCAATCTGCTTCAAATATTTCGCACTGTGTTCTATTTTCTGAAGTGTGAATAGGAAATTCGATACAGGTATGACAGAAATGTAGCATTCCAGTCACTACAGAGTCCCTGGATGCCGCTGCGGGAAAGAAGTGTCCATAAGAAGTGATGCCGGGAGGGCGTGGCTTCACATCCCGGCTGAGCCTCCTTTCTCTCCTTTCACCACCACACCTACACACAGTGACTGACTGCACGGCTAAGGAGCTAATGCTAACAGAAAGAGCTAAGAAACTAGAAAACGAACTTGAACAACCAACCGAACAAACAACATCAAGTCACAGGCCACAAGGACAACATCGACTGTACTCACAACAAGCACACTCCACCCTACTTCACTGCTGATGATGTCGGTGAGGTCTGAGAACACTTAACTAGGTTACAAAAGAGAAAAAAAATGTGGAAAGGGGGTGGGCACCAAAAAGAGTGATATGTTTACCTAGAATCATCATCATTGGTATACCCGTGGCTCTTTGGTTTGTCAATCTGTTCTCAACACCAGCTCCCAGGTGGATTTTTTAGTACCTCCATGCAGGACTGAAATATTAAATTCAAAACGTCTTTATGCAAGTCAGCTGAAGATCGTCAGTGACTTGATGTTAAGGGGTCATCACCTTTGTGTGTATGCCTGTAGGGAGCGCACCACAGCAAGGCCCATGGCCTTTTTAATTTATTCTGATTCCAAATTTATGCTGCTTTTACCTGCTCTTGGAATGACATATCCCAATTGTCCTGTTTCAATTCTTTTTTAAACATGCCCTCACCAACTTTGACTCCCCAATTACTCCCCTGCATTGCTTAAGTTAACTCTAATTAGCTAGCCATGCAAACTTTGTCATGCAGAACATTTTTTGAGAAGTCTGAACAGAATGTTTGTATATTCTGTGAATAACTGCTTTGTGTGTCTATTACCCTTGTTGCATTGCCTTTCTTGATGCTAACTGTGAAGTCTTTAGCTTTCGAACTAGCAAATTAGCAGAGGAAAATAATAAACGTTGTACCAGCAGTCATGTATAACAGCTGGATAAGTTTACTATGTAAAACCCACTTTAAACAGACCGAAACAAATGTTTTGATTAAGCAATTTTAAAGTATTTTATTATTATGACAATAAATAAACTTCACTTGTGCTAATAAAGTGATGGAATGGCTATTACGGTGGTGTTGGGCATTCCCCAAGGGAAAATGGTGAGGCTAAACTGACAAGGGCTTTATTAATAATGGTATTGAAAAGGGCGGGTGGGTCATCTTTATCTTCAAGTGATTTATAGCTGAAAACATGGTTAGCTAGTTAGCTATTGTGGTATCTAATGTTTTTTCCAATTGTAAAAATCTGCATCATGTGACCAGCAGACATGAAAGCAAAACCCATGGCCTAAATGGTGATTACTAAAAGTACACTTTACATCTAAAAATATTCAGATAGCCCTTCTAATGAGTGAATTCAGCTATACTGCCAACTACACCCATGCCTGACACAAGTCATGTACATACAGCTTGCATAAAGCATTGACCAATATAATGGGATGCTCTGGAGCAGCTGAACATGAGCCTAAGTGTACAATGCCCAATGCAGAGTATCAGCTAGAGGGGTATAAAGCCTCCCAGTATTGGGCTATGGAGCAGTGGAACTGTATTCTATGAAGTAATGGGACTCCATTCCATACCTTTGGGATGAGCTGGAGTGGCATTTGTTATGCACAACTATTCCAACTAATCTTGTAGCTGAATGCATTTTAAAGTAATGTTCAAATATCTAACATAAAGCCTTCCCATAAGAATAGATGCTGTTACTGCAGGAAAGGGGGACAAATTCCAGATTGATACCCTTAATTTCAGAAGAAACATTGGATTAACAGGTGTCTATAAACCTTTGGACATAGAATGTCAGTTGCATTTAGAAAAACAAAAAATTTCTTCCCCATTGACCACTGATAATGAAAGACGTCCCATGATAAAAGGTGTGTTTCACAATTAATTCCAAAGTTCTTGAAGCTATGACTGGTTCACACACAACTTTGACTGGGGGTTATGGGGTATTCATCATTTCCTTAGCATATAAAGGCAGCACTTGAGCAGTCTTGATATAATATCGTATTTTATCATGTATTCCCTCTTCTTATCAATTTCCCAAATGTGGTATGTGGTAACAGTTTAGTATTGAGAACAGATAGTTCTTAAACAAAATCTGGCTAACAACTGGTGATTTCAAAACATTAATACAAATAAATCCATTAAAATTAGGTAAGAAACACATACCAAAACTAAACATATAAAGAGATAATACCTTCTACAGTCAAATACACATGGGCTAGATGGGTGTCATGATTTTCATTTACATCCGTGGTCACCAGCCAGGGACCCCTCCCTCATTGAGACCCAGTCGGGGTGTGGGGAATGTGGAATAATGGGGGGTTAAGACTGGGCAGGAGAAGCAGAGACTTTCGCACACGGGCCGCCAATAGTGTCAGAGAAAGTGAACAGAGACTGGGGCGGAGGTGATGTCACCAAGCACCCCTCTCATATGTTTTGTGTGTGTTATAATGCATTTAGTGACATATAAGAAGTATTTGTTGGAGCCTATATGAAATAACACTGAAATTCTCTACACCACTGAGCCTTAAGTCAACTAATGATGACATTAAAAGGCGTCAAATGGTGTTATGACATGTTTATAGTGCTGTTATGTATGCTCGTTTTTATCTTCAAAGCATTGTTCCAACTGGCTCCACCTGACTATGCTTTCATAACATTATCTACCCATTAAAAACTCTCAGAAATAAACAATATAATTTGTTATTACACTTGATGTTAATACTGCCAGTGCCTGCAAAAAAAAAGCAATTAACATAATTAAATGAATGTGCATGGTGAGGCTAAGGCAACAACCATGAACAAAACATGCATTTCAATTAACATAATAATTAATTAATTACTAAGTCAGTTAATCAAACACAAAAGTCTGTACAATGATATAATAGAAAAATAAAATGTGCTCTGGTTACATTATTATTGTACAATTAGCTGAAATGCAATCATGAGAAGCTCTAGTGTGGTGAGGAAAGCTTGTGTGCATGTCACATCTTTCCCTGCATAGCACTATGCATTTGCTCATCATTGTAAATAAATAAAGCTATAATTTTTCTGTTGAGCTGTGCCTGACAGTAAATGCTTATGGCTTGAGTGTATGTTTGCATGTGTTTTTGTGTATGTGTACACCATGCGTCTGACATCAAATGGCCCTGACGCCCTGGGAAGCCTCCCCCCATGAAGGCTTATGGGTCGTCGGCCTGTGCTTAGGCCTGGTGGTGGAGAGGATAGGAAGTAATGAAGTCCCCCATACCAGCCCTCCTCCACTCTGGTCTAAGCACTGTACATCCACTAATTGTGCAGCCAGTACCCATGGCTTGGATTCCTAACCAGACCCTGAGGTCCTGGTTGCACGTTAGTTTATACCCACTGTGTTGCAGTGCTGCTATAAGAGTACCACGGTATTGCATTAGCAGCAGTGCAGTCACAGTGTTGCGGCCAATGTGCTTGCCCCAACTCACACAGCACCTAATCGCAGACGCAACACAATGTCAAGCTTGTTGTTGTAAATGATGATTCAGTGGCTTGTAGTGCATTACTTTTCTATTATTTTTGTTGTTAAGGCTAATGCTTTAATGCTAATTTTCTTTGTAATCAAACATTACGTTCTCATTAGGTTCTGGTCTTAATGACATGATGTTCTAGGCGGGGGTTGAATTTTGGAAGCATTAATGGAAAACTTTTTTTTAAAATGTGAATTGATTATTTTCAAAACTGGAATTTCTAAACAGTACATCTGCATGCCATTTTTCTTAAGCTACTATATTTGAAATTTATTAATACAGCTTTAGATTTAGTTGGTGGTCCTGTTCCTCAGAATTGCTGTTCGGATTGTGCATTCACAAAATCGTCATCAGCAATAACAGAATATTGTATCTTCAAAACTGTGGAACAGTGGCAACCAACCACTCAAGCAAATGAAGCTTAGGGAAAGGAAACTTATCATTTAGCTTAGAATTCAAAGATTACCAAATATCCAAACAATTTATAAAAAGTGACTTATGGCCACATTATATACGGTACAATCAGCTGCAATCAAAGTATTAATTCCGAAGGCAGTGAGATCAAAGTAAGCTTAACCACATCAGACCCTAAGATCAAATCTTGACCTAGGATGTTCTTCATGTTTTGTTTCTGCTGTGTGTGGTTCTGCGAGTCAGCGCTGTGTGTTTGTGTTGGGTGTTCATGCCTCCCCCAGGGGGCCCCTGGCTGCGTTGTTTCATATCATCTTCATGTTAAACTTGCGGGTCCCTCCGGAGGTTCCACTAGTAGTGGGGCCCTCCGTCTTCCTGAAGGAGTACTCCACTGTGAAGTTGTTCTTGCGTTGGCCCCTTCCGCGGCTCCACACGAACAACAGCAGGAAACAGAAGAGCACCACACCCAGGAAGGTGATGCAGCCCATGGCTGTGGACACCAAGATGGTGGTGAGGTCCAGAGTGAACTTAAGGAAGACACGTGTGCTGTTCAGACCCGTGTCATTAAAGTCCACTGCATACAGTGAGCGGTTGGCAAACAGTGCCGAGTCCAGTGGCTGTCCTTTCACTGTCAGTGTTGCAAAGTAGGTGTCATTGCCACCTGCGTTGCTGGCAATGCAGATGTATGTGCCGCTGTCGGTCACCTGGGCATAACGGATCTCCAGAGTTCCGCCTGGCAAGACTGTGATCCTGCCACTGCTCTTTGAAGTGATTCTTCTCCGCTGCGGTGAGATCCAGATGATGGCAGGTGCTGGTTCACCCTCAGCACGACACAAGAAGGACACCGACTGGCCCTCACGTGCCGTCACTTGCTGAAGTTTTCTGTTACGTATCTTGGGCTTCTGACAGGTAAAGTAATCAAACAGCGCTGAATCTGTGAAACTACTCAGCATGTTGCCCTGTACCTCAGGTGGCCCAGCACACACAGGCATCTTGCCATCGAAGTTCAGGGTACGTCTGCGTTGCAGGATCCAGAGAAGCCGACAATCACAAGAAAGAGGGTTCCCATCAACTCGTAAAGTCTCAAGGCTGTTGACAGAATGGAAAGAGCGCTCCTCCAGAGTGACCAGCTCATTGTTGGACAGATTGAGCACTCGGATCTGCCTCAGACCACCCAGAGCATGAGGCTCCACTGTCTGCAGGTTAGTGCTGACCATGTGCAGCTCTTTCAGCCTTATCAGATCCTTGAATGCCCATGGTTCCAGGACAGATATAGGGTTGTAGGACAGATTAAGAGATGTTAGGTAAGCAAGGTTGCGGAAAGAAGCAGAAGGAACGGCAGTGATGTTGGTGTAAGTAATGGACAGCCAAGACAAGTTAAGGCCTTGGAAGCAAAGGGGGGATATGTACTCCAGGTACGACCAGTTGTCAATCTCTAGTCCCCTGAGAGCAGATAGCTTGCGGAAATTTTGGTCCTCAAGGGAGGAGATGCTAAGGTGACGTAGTCGAAGGGTGACCAGGTTGCGTAGGTAGGACAGTGTTTGGCCAGAGATGGAAGTCAAGTTGCATCTTTCTATCGTCAGATCCTCTAGACCCAGCAACCCTGTAAAAGCCTTGTGGGAGATGTAGACCAAGTCATTGTCACCAACCTGTAAGAATGGATGGAACAAAACACTCAATGTAAATAAGAAAATCCTAGATGAAGAATATATATTTAAATCCTTTTGCTAATCTAATTAGTTTTTTAAAATAACATTTACATTTTTTCCCCCATGATATATCAATTCACCCATTCTTTTATCAGTCCATTCATCATTCTTACCTCCAGGTGTTTGAGGCTGCGCAAGTCCTGAAAGGTGTAGTCCAGTAGGATGACAATCTTGTTCTCGCTCAGATCTAGGGTTGTGAGGTTCGACAGGCGAGCGAAGGCACCCATGGGCACCAGCTTCAGCTGATTCCCACGGAGACGCAGCGTGCGCAAGGCCTGCAGACTGGCAAAGGCATTGGGCTCTAGTGTAGAGATGAGGTTCTCGCTCAGGTCTACTTCCTCCAGCCGTGGATACGGTGCCAGGTCTCCCGGTGAAACCCAGCGCAGCCGGTTCCGACTGAGGTCAAGCAGCCTTGTCTCCGTGGGGATGCCTTCGGGCACGCCGGACAGGCGCTTGCGCTGGCAGGACACGGAGCGCAGCTGAGCCACACAGTCGCAGCGTGGCGGGCAGCTCTGGCACACCACGCTGAGGGCCAGCAGAGCCAGGCTCAAGCCCAGCCAGCTCAGGCCCTGTGCGGCAGCCATGAGCACCCCACCACCTCACTCAGGAGGGATCAGTCTACCACACACCTACAGAGAGGAGAGAAAGAGGGAATAGAGGGAAAGAGAGAGAGGGAGAGAGAAACAGCATGTGGGTGGGGACCATGGAGGGAGAGAGATGGAGAGAGGAGGTGGTGTATAATTAGAACAGCTGTGCGCTCTACATGTTCTCCCTTGAAAAACTGCATGACATGTACATTAGCATAGAAACAGTACACTTTGTGGCAGGAGGTATTGACAAAAGGGATTTGTAGCAACATCCATCAAATTTTTGAGATCTGTACTTAGACCTTGGTCAGGCAAACCACTGAAACATTGGCCATTGCTGCATGAGTGAACGCATGTTGCAGTCCACGTGTATCATGCACTAATGACTCACCTCCCTACACATACTGAACTCATCAAACCTATGGAATAATAGAAGCAGACAAGAGGATGTGCCTGGAAACCATTTCAGAAATGCCTGCAGGAAGCCTGTGTGAGAGTGTGTGTTCGCGCCTGCCTGCACAGACTGAGAATGTCATTTCACTTTGAATAAATTAAAGCTGGTAGATTGTGCGCGACCTTCTGATTACATAAAAGGAGGAGATATCTGTCGTGCCAGCAGAACAGCAGATGACATTGAATTCAGAAAGAGATGGGAGCTGAAAGAGCCATTGTCCTACGCTAACGCACTGTTTATATTCTTCACTCTTCTTTCTAAAGCGATAGTGTGGCTAAGCGGATGGAACAGGCCTATTGATGAATTACACATAGCGTTTCAGCTACTTATGTAACGTTAATTCCAGGTATAAAGGCACCGCAAAACACGTCTCAGCAGCCAGCGCTGCGTCTAATGGCACTTGAATCCATCCCTTCTGAGCTTATCTCAGCATCACGCTGATACTATCACAAAGATGGATATTCACAAGATAAACAGAATATGAGATTCTGCAAAAGCATCAGCAAAATTTAGGTTGCATTACATTTGGACAAGAAGTACAGTGATCTACTAAGAGCCTGAATGACTGTCCCTAATCTCAAATGAAATGAGCAGCAGGAAGCCAAATGACTGCAGTGAAGGTGAAGTATCCTAGGTTTATAAAATCTCTGTGTGAAGTCAGTGAAAGTTAAGGCATTCTTTGCTGAAACTTGCAGAGAAATGTTATAAGCTTCAGGTTCCCTCTGCAGTCCTACATGGTTGGACAATTGGACAATTAAATACAACCCATACAAATCCCTCCCCACCACTTCCTTCACAGTACAGCATACAAAGAGCAATTTACTGTGTCTCAGCGCAAGAACCATTGAACAGATTCACCTTTAAAACATACTACAGCATTCTGCCCAGACGCACCCCACACTGCTGCTACACAGGTTTGATACCCAGCTGTGTCATATGCTGTCCGTGGCTAGGGGTGGTTGGACTGAAAAACTGGCAATGGAAAGCTGCAAGTGCTAGACTACGCCCAATCACCAATCTTAAATCAGCTTCTCCAGAGTTTGTATTATCCTTGTTGTGCTCAGTTGTGAGAAAGTTTGTTAGCCTTTTGGAATTATATGGGCTTCATGCATGAATGGTTTCTAAAATGTGGTCTGAAGTTACATTTGTAAAAAATGAAGTTTTCAAAAAGCATTCTCCAGAACCACAGAAGAACCACTTTTGGTTTGCTAGTGCTTTCATTTGAGTTTTTTTTAAAGGAGCAGGCACTGAAAGGTTATTTTGTGAACCAAAAGTAGTTGTTCTATAGCATTATTACAAAAAACTTTATTTTTAAGATTCTAAAACTTATTTAACAAACACCTCACAAAACATTTGATAGTGTCTTATCTTTATTAAACAAAGTGTTGAAATAAGTAGAGCATCACTGATGCAAAGCAACATTTATATTAAACACCAAAATCTACTTGAGGGTAAGATGGCTTTATAGTAGAGGTTCTTTTTAAAATGTTTAATTATCACATTTTAGGAGACATTAATGCAGAAATTCCAGATGATTTCAAAGTGTAAACTTTCTCAAAACTGTATGATCTTTATAAGGCTTAATTTAACACCACTGATTTTACTTTACAGATTGAGGCTAGTCTTGGGAGTTGACTAAATTGAAAGGAAAAATAAACATGAAAAGATGTTAAAAAGTTAAATTCCATCTTTTTTAAAGCTAATTTTGCAGTCCATGTCTAGACAAGGAATCAATCCCCTCACCCAAAAACATCAATATTGTAGAAAACATGTCATCCAAAAACACGTTTGCAAATATTTTCACAAATGCAAGGATAAGGATAATGAAATCTTTAGCAAGGTTTTCACAACGTTTAGACAGTGAAGCGAACTAATTGGGAACAAGGGGGATTTTTTAACAAGGCAGATTATACATTAACTTACTAGCTGTATCAGCCCATCTAATCTGGTTATTTGGATCTGAGTGGAGTGAGAATAATGAATGATATAGCTGCTGTTTGTGGGCTTTGGCACACACTTAAAGGTTGAGTCACTGGGCACAGTTCCATCACACTCAGAGACTCATGTGGGGATTCCAGCCAAGTCAGAGTGCTCCCTGTAATTGCCAAATCCAGCACTCTCTGTGGCCCTTGCTGGGTCTCACAGGGTTGCAGAGTCACATCAAGTTGTGTCAGTATATTAAACTCTCAGTAGATCCACATTTTGGGGTTACAGAATGAAAAGGGCCTCTCTGTTCTTTCTCCTCAGGACACATGTCACTAGACACTTTAAAGCTGAATTGAAAGAAATGGTGTTGCAAAGACACAAAAAACATGCTGAATATGTTGTCCTTGCATTGCTGCAAGTCTCCCTCTAAAGTCTAAAATAATAGAAGTCAGAAGTGTCAGGTCAGATTTTGTGGTGTTTTTCAGACCAAGCCACATGTCTTTACATATTAAGATCACACCCACAGGCGTAAAAAGAAGATCTGACTCAAATTCAAAATCAACATCATACTGATGGAGATGTGTTGACAATAGTAGATCAATTCTTGGAAGACAGGTCCTTCACAAAGTTTCTCTTTGAATAATCTTTCAAAACACACTTGCAATCAGATTCATTTGCTTGGGGAAGCTGCCTCAACCACAGTCAAAATCTTATCCCATAACTATCATAAACATGGTCTCAGGCACCAAGTAGTGTATTAATAACCATTTCATAGGATGACATCAACTGTCAGTGAAGACGGCATCAAACACTTCAGATGTCTGGATCCTATCACCACTGTTGAAAATAATTTGAACTTAGTAAGTTTCACATTTCACATCATACTGAATGACTTTGTATACGTCTTACTGATTTCATGACATTGAAATTTGGGAAAAAAATATATGATACATACTTAAGCATTCCTAGCAGGTAGTAGCAGTACTGCCTCAAGTACTGCTTCAGAAGTAAGACTACCACAGCTACTCAGGTTTGATACCCAGCTGTGCCATATGCTGCCCATGGCTGGGGGTGCTTGGATTGAAAAATTGGCAATGCAAAGTTGCATGAGCTGGACTGTACCCAATCACCAATCTTAAATCAACTCCTCCAGAGTTTGTACTACCTTGCTGTGCTCATTTGTGAGAAAAGGTCTGTAAAGTCTCTGGGATTATATATGTTTGTACATTGAATGGCTTCTAAAATATTAACTTCATCTACAGTTCTTAAAAAAGGTGTCCAAAAGGAAATCACTTCTGATTCCCTACAGAACTTTTATTGTTAATTAAAATATGCTTTAAAGGGTTCTTTCAGGAAACAAAACTGGCCCAATTTTTGGCACTCTTATTTTGAAAAACCTACTTATTTTGTTTAAAGTTTATCAATTGTAGCCTCCTTTGTGAAGTTTTATCTTTAGGTCTACTCTTATCATCCACTTTATCACAAACCCCTGCCTTATGTTTTTTTTTTTTTTTTTTTTTTGCATATTTGCTTGTTGTGCATAAATTTGAATGTCTGGTGTTAAAGTAAGGTAGTGAGGGCTACACTAATGCTAGCATAGTTAGCCAGCTACAAGTGCAATCCACCACATCACAAGCTCAGTTTCAATAAATGATGCTTAAATAACACCCATTTAGAAGACAAAGGATGTGAGAGCATGGTAAAAGAGTGGTGTCACAGTGACAGCTGGAACTGAACACATTTTGTAATGTGTGTGCACAAGTATTTGATTTTTAGCAGTTAGCCACTCTTTTGTGTAGTTTTCTTCAGTATTTCTGATTTAGCAGCACAGTATATGGACAAAGAAACACTAACTGATTAAAACTTCCCCATGGACACATCTCAGATGCAGTTTCTGGGCCTGTATGAGTCAATGCAGCGTTTTTACACATCACCCTTTCGTTAATCCAAACTAACAACAACAACAACAACAACAACACATACCCTAACCCTAACTCTGGCACAAACACCAATTGACAGGTTTTCACTCAATCAGTCTGTTTAAACACACATGATCTCATGCCTATGTCATCGTCACTTTCTCAAGAGGCACAGCAGAGGACTGTGAGAGATAAAGTATGTACACTAGCATTCAAATGTTTAGAATTACTGTTTTTAATAACATAAAAACAATAAAAATTGTTGCAAATACAGAATGCCTCATCTTTGAAGACTGATGACCAAATCTTGGTTTAGGAATTGCTGTAAACAGATCATTATTTTATATTATTTATCACATTTTGGTGTTCCTAAAACTTTTGAGTATATTGAAAGAAACACCTTACTATACCTTCTGATGTCTTATAGTATTTCAATCTACACCATATAAGTTATCAAATGTATAAAATGACAGTATTTACTAAAATAACAAGAGGTTTCACACTTTTGAACAGTATTGTATGGTAATTGAACAGCCCTCATGGTTATCTGTGTTCCATGTTAATACTGTCGTGCATATTAAAACTGTGCCATCTACCATTCCTAATACAAACAAACAAACAAAAAACACAGTATTGTTAATTCATTAGCACACCAATAGTGTGCTATAGGTTGCCAATAGTATAACATTAAATCATAGCTAATGCTAAGTTAGTGCTGATGCAAATGAACATTTTTGTCATTCTAGATTAACATGGACATTTGAAGGAGCTTCTGTTCTTTTATTTGAAGTTTGTAACAGATATAAACATATATTTTACTTTGTACTCTGCAGTTTTATAGCAACTTTTTAAGTAACGAGCCTTGGCATAGAGTAGCTGTCACTATGGTCCATTTCAAAAACCTATTCAGTGTGTGATGCTTTTCTTCAGCTTACCTCACAACAAATGGTGTGCTTTATCATTTCATATCATTTATCATATCAACTAGAGTTTTTTGCAAATACCAATAAACTAATGGGACTTCAACATGGGCTGATATTATCAGTCAACAGATACATCTGTTGGGCCAAACTCAGAACTCAGTGTAGCCACAGGATAAGAGTCAGGTGCTTAGCAGAAGGAATTATTCCTATATATAGTCTTTGTTTGAAAAAGCTTGTGATAGTTCATTGTAAAATTAGCACACTGTGGCTCAGAAGCCATCCAAAAAAGAAGCTACAGCTATAACTCACTGATGAATGCCTTTTGCCTAAACATAACCACTGACTGCAGTCAAAGATAAATTAGTGGAGGCTGTGAATGCCACACATGCCATGTAGACTAGACACCCATTATTCAAAATTCATTATTCAACATTTCTCACTCCTCCATTCTTCTTCATTCCCCCAGTCTATTTTGGGAAAAGAAAGAGAGTGAGGCACTTCTGTTGAGTCTTCACTTTGTCATTGATACAGCGGGCAGTTAAACACACACATTGATTTTCCAGTCAGTCAGTTTGGGTCAGAAAACATTGTGGCATACTGATACCTGTGATTAACCATGTCCCATAATACACACTGTCGACAAACAGAACAAGCTCTGAAGCTTTGAGGCACACTCATTCACACACTCTTGTTTTGCAAAAATGTTCTTTACTTTCACATGCACACATACACACCCATTTCCAGAATGTGCTCATTTTTTCAGTTTTTGACATAATTTTGGAGATATAAGCTTTTGTTCTGACAACAGCAAAAGTCTGTATAACATATTTGTTCTAACTGTAGAGCACAGCAGTCATTTAAAAATGATTAATACTAATAATATTAATATATCCCAGTTGTTTAAGCATTGTATATAGTGGATTGTAAGTTTTTTTCTGGTCTGAATTGATATGAAATATTGCTTTTGTTCATCTAACCTAAATTTTGCTTTGCATTGTTTCATTTCAAGTATTTGAGTTGAATATTACAGAGTATATAAGATGATATAGAATATCAGTAATATAGAACATATAAGATGTAAAAGCTCATTGCTATTTACGGATATGAAAGCAGGACAATAAAAAAAAAAAAGTAAACATACTGATGCCTTTTAACAAATGGATCCTGAGTACTGAGTAGCTATCTAGCTAGCTAATTTAAAATGTTAGCAAGACAGAACTATCTTTACCTTGCTGTTAAATTCTTTTATTTGTTTATATCTGAAACATTCACTGCTGGTAACGTTCTGTGCTGGGCCATTCTAGACCTTTAAAAGTACATGGCCCTCACCAATAAAATGGTACGCAGGTGCTGTACTTGCGCCATTGTTTAGGCTAGTATAATGTTAGGCCTGTTTTTTTGTACACGAAATGTACAAATTCCTACAGGATGCAGATTTGTGGATAATGTAATAGAGAAAAACACACTATTAAAACAACAGAATGAGTACAGTTAGATAATCTCTGTATGCCACAAATGACTCTGTTGTGTGCAAGATTCAAAAAATCTAGATTTGTCATCATAAGCTCAGTGAGTCAGATTGTACCCGAAAATAATTCTGCTGTGCACTGAAGTCTGAGAAAAAGCTCTGCAAACACACACACACACACACACACACACACACACACACACAACACAAGCTGGGATTGTCTCAGTTTTGGGGGTTTGGGAGAGAGAATTTGCTGGAGCTACTTTGAAATCTGTTCTCATCCCAAAAATAGTGCCATACACTAGCCTCCTCTTTTTCTTTCTCTCTCTGCCTTACACACACATAAACACACCTACACACACACACACACACACACACACACATATAAACACACACACACACAGACAGGCCCTCTGGTGTCCTGGCTGTGTGAGTAGAATCTTGATGTGTCTCCATTTTCACAGAAAGTGAGAAAATATATATTATTTTCAAGGGTAGCACAATATATCAAACAATCAATATTGTGATATCGGACTTTCTAATACTGAAATTGCAGAAGGTCATTTACTGCGTTGTCACGTTGTTTACTGTATGCATTCTGACCAATCACATGCTTTCCACATAAATATTTCTTCACTATAAAAAAATAAACATCAGGTTAACCTGAAATTTTAAGTTAACCTTCTGAGTAGCTGTTTAAATGTAAATGTTTAAATGTTTGCTAAATTTTATTAATGCACCTCAGCCTTGTTGTATTTAAGTGACTCAGCCCCTCTATTCCCCACCCCACCCAAAAAGTGTCCTACAGTTGAGAAAGAAGTGATTAAGCTTGCTTTAATGACAATGCAGCAATAACTTAAATAGTGTGTGGCTACCTGCACATCTTTTCTAATCATTTTTAGCAGATGCAGTTACACTTAAAAATTGGGGTGTGCTGCAGCCCCCTCAGCACTCACACTTCTTGTTTTAAATGTATACTTTAGTAACTATATGTAATAATAATACACTACAGCTTAAAGGTAAGGAAAAGAAATTTACTAAAAAAAATACCACAATGTTAAGAGCAAATAGCATGATAGTAACAAATTTGCTCATTCCTAATAGAGGATTACTGGTGAGTTTTGCTGCTTTGCAGTGTTGCTTGATTCATAAAACAACACAATCCTTCGAAAAATAAGGCCTGAACCACATGAACCACCAGCCTCTAGTTGCTTTACATTTGATGATTGGTGAATCCCCCTCCTCTGTGTGAAAAGTATGTTTAGCTTCTAAAACAAGTAAGTGAAGAGTAATTAGACATGTCTTCTAATTATATGTGCAAATTTACATGTTAAAATGACATTTTTACTAGTAAAAATTTATTTCTTATAAGTAAGAATTAAAATGTAAATGTTGAATTTTAAGATGTTATCATTTGAATTTTATATGTAATTGTTTTAGGTAAAAACAATATTTTCTAGTAGAGAAACTGTTTCTTGATTAAAAGTTCAAAGTGTATGTACTATTATTTGCCAGCACTTCTTTCTGTAAACTTCACATTTCTTGCTTAGTTTAGTTTTATTCATCATATCCATTTTAACTTCACTTACTGTGGTAAGTTTACTGTGGTAAGGTAAAATTATTTCAGGTAAATAATTTTAGTCCAGAAATTTTTATTTGTTTGCTGAGTTTAAAATAGTGGAAAAGCCAAAACATAAAATATAAATGTGCCATAACTTTTGTGCCATAAGTTTTGTTTCATTATTTCCAATATGTTAAATTCAGCAAAAAACAGTAATTATGTATTAAAAGTATAATTATTTTTAATATAAATACCTATAGATAATAAGTTATTGATAATAGGGTTCGTATTGTAATGGAGGGAAAATTAATGCCTAAGTATGAGAAGATGTAATACATTTACATATACCATTAAAATTAAATGTCAAGTGCTTGTTGTGATGCATTTACTCATCAGGCAGATCGTGAACATGCCTCATTTGAATGCCACTGCTGTTCTTTTCACCTGCATTTCAATAACAGTGCACAATCCCAGCTACATGTAAAAAAAACAAACATCCCAGGTTGTTTTCCAAAAAATACCACAGCACAGGAACACTGGGGTACATTAAAAAAGCAAAGAATTATTTGTACTCAGTGCAAGCTGGATCTTCAGATTTAGCACCTTTCATTATCTGTAAGCAATGATGTGCCGCAAGAAAGCATCCTTGGTCCAACACCATCCTCAATTTACATTAATTTACATCCGTGGGGGAGCTCATTTACATCTTTATGTTGGCTCAAATAAGGATTGCGTGACATGTTGTTCTGGCCTACACACATCTGCTTAAATGAGTGATATCCCAAGCAGCACATTCCTGTTAACCTTCAGAAAGCAGAATTATTCAAGACTACTTTTGTTTCATGACACAAATGTAAATAGTTTTTTTTGAGTGGTCCTTTTCAATGAAACAAACACTCCGCACACTCAGTAACATGTTATAAACATATCAGGGTTAGGATTAAGGCCTGGGTTAGGGTTAGGTTTTGAGTAATGAAAGTAACATAGTAACAATACATCTACTTAATATAAGTAATGTATCAACAGAACATCTACAAGATATTTACTGCAAGGTATTCAGATGCTTCACTACTGCTATGATACTCACTAATATGTTGTTGATGTGTTACTGATAATCTGTTAAGATATTAAGAATCTACAAAGGACCACGCCAAATAAAGTGTTACCAAAAACACAAATGTGGTATCGATCAAAAGCTGAGAATCCAGTCTCAATAGAATGTCTTTGCTTATTTTACTACTATAAAACAACATCTATATAACATATATTATCACCAGTGAAAACTCACTGCAATTGTTGTAAAATATAGTACATTGCCAGCAGCTTATGTAATTTATAGCATTAAAGTCACAATTTATAGCATTAAAGTCATGTGAATATGCAGTCTGTTTCTGTGTATCTACAGTGGTGCTGGGCATGTTTTACAGCTAAAGAGTACAGGCAGTAAAAAAGCAGACATAATTGAAATGACAAGAAATGGCAGTATTTGCTCTGAAGGTCAGTTCAGATGCCAGTGCTTTACTGTACACAAAAATGGGTGAACTACTACAGTAAATCCAGAGCACTTACATTAGGGCTCAATACCTGGCACATTTTATGCAATACGCCACATTTTATGCAAAAGTTTGAACACCACCAGTCAAACTGTTAGTTTTCAGCTAGTTTTGTTAGTTAAGGGAAAATATTTTTTAAATCCTCCACAACAAAACAACCTACACATGACATTTTTCAGCAAGTTTTAGTATATAGTTTTGAATATACTAGTACTATATAATATACTATATAGTTAGGAAAATTTAAATGTGATATAACTTTTGCACAAGACACATTTTATGTTTGTCCCAAGATTAAATTCAACACCTGCATAGTAATTGTGCTTTCAAATCTACAGAGGTATGTTAATGGTAACAAAAAGGCTACATACATTTTTTTGACCCACTTTATCCTGAGATTCCACTTCATTTCCCTAGTAGATACCATATTTAATGCTTATTTGTACCATATTTATTGTACACTCAAGACAGATGTGTTAAAAACAAAACAACAACACACAGACTTTAAGAGGACACATTTTAACACATCTGAGTGTCCTCTTAAAGGCAGGTTTTGTGTTCTTTTTTAATATACATATTGTGTTGAAAAATGGTCTCACAGCCAAAACTAGCATGACAACACTGCGGTAGTTTCTAAAGTATTTTATGAGTTTCAATGTGGAGACAGCGATGCAATGATCCAGTCAGCAGTGTGACTGGTGACAACTGTCTAAGCATTGACCCTATTATCAGGAGATCTACACCCTTGACTCTACAACCTTGGCATCATATCTGAACTTTGAGTTGAAGGGGAATTCCACTCACTTTTCAAAATTTCTGTATAATTACATCATTAAGATGTAAACAAAGTTGCTCAGAGTGGTTTAATGTGAGATTCTTAATTCTAGAGACAGATTTGTTCACATTGGTGGTGAAAGGAACCAGACATCTAAAGCATTTAATGCCTGTAAAATTAGCTCACTTTCTGTGAAGTAAGTTTAATTTCAAACATTACATCCAAAATCTTACAAGACACATCTAGGCTTGCTAATGACTTTTATAGGAAATAAAAAGCCTACAGATATTGCGACCTGGTTCTAGCACCACCACTGTAAAGAGAGCTGAAACAGTACATTTCATTTCACATCAAACATTTGGTTGAATTCTCTTTGAGACCCGCATCCCAACTTTCCAAAAAGGAATTCCCAGCTGATAGGACATTTTCTTTGATTTATCCTAGTAAGAGGTCAGACACTCTAAGTTAGGAGTTTTAGCTGAATGCAGCATGATTACAAAATCTGTAAAACAGCTTCTCTGTCATTGTTGCCTGAAAACAAAGTGATAAAATAACAACATAAAAAGTGACATTAAATAACATATTTTTATTTGAGAGTTCAGTACTTTGACTCATAAATCCTGAGCTAATAACTGAATAATAAGGCTGCTGTAAGGGGTTAACATGCTAACACCCTATTATAAGCAGGTCAACTAGGTGCCTTAAGCATGCGCTTTTTGCCATAGCTTCTCACTGAAGCTCACACAGAGGAAAGGTCTCTAAGCTGCTGAAGTGCTGAGGCATGAAGAAAGTGCATAGCCCTGAGCGAGCTTTCCCTGTGCTGAGATTTATGCTGCCCTCCAGAGCAACATCACATGGGTCAACACACTGCCACCACACACAACACACACCACCTTGGGTCTGCATGCTCTGCCATCAACGACGAGAGAGAGAGAGAGAGAGAGAGAAAGAGAGAGAAGGTGACAAGGAAAATACTCCATCACTCTCCCTGCAAATAGAGTAGGGAACTTGTCATGCCAAGCGAAGGAGGGAAGAAGGGAAGGGAAGAAATATCCTATCGAAATAATGTAAGTTTGGGGTCATGGAATGGTTTCAGATTAAAGTACATAGCTGAGTTGCAAATTTGTTGTCAGATTTCACTTATTATGCTGCTGTCAACTATATTTTAAAACTTTAATTAAACCCAAAATACCCAGTTTTTTTTATTATATTCAGTAAAGATAAAATTAATTGAGCGCTAACACCCCCTGGAATTAATTTCTGAACTTTTTTGCTGCATAAGTTGCAACAGTAATTAATAGTCCTTATTTTTTCTCATTAATTATCACCATATTTATTATTATTGGGGTATTTTGCAAAATTACTTACATAGGCATGAGAGAAGAATCGTGACACAACGGGAAAAAAAGGCAGTCGAATCTCTTTCAAATCTCTTATTCAAATTTTTCTTGCTAAAAACACTGTTTTAATCTTGACATATAAAGCATGAGATTTTAATATGACACAGCTTTACATTAGAATTGCTGTATGTAAGCTTTACCCTCTTGACGTTGGCCCCACCACTTGTCAGACCAAATTTTCTTGACAATGACTGTTTTGTAAAAACACTATATAGTTTTAGAGTAAATGCAAATAAACAACTATGCATTAAAAATAACTCATATTAAAAACGTAGTTACGTTTTTCTTACCAGTTTATGAGTTCTAGATTCTAGATGTTTCTCCTCAGTGCACAAAGCCATAAATCCATCAGCAGCACACCTGCTTTAATTTAATGAAAAACTGATTAGCCCAATCAGATGTAGGCTGATAACTACAATTAACACTGAGCTTCCTTGAGGGGAAGTTTGGAAATGTTTAAGTGTACTCAACTGTAAGTGCTATTATTGTGAAACGTAAGTGTCTAGGAGCAACAACAGGTCAGCCCTGAAGCGGAAGACCCTGCAAACTCACAGAGCGGGCTGCCGAGTGCTAAAGTGGATAGTGTGTAAAAATCATCTATCCACTGTTGCAACACTCACTGCACAGTTCCAAATTGCTTTTGTAAGCAACACCAGCACAAGAACTGTGCATCAGGAGCGTCATGAAATGGGTGCACGCAAGCCCAAGCTCTATATACGCAATGCCATGTTTCACTCTCTGGCAGTGGACAGATCTGTTTAATAGACATGGTTGCTTAAAAAAAAAGAAAACATATGTATTCCAAGTGATTTTAAAGCATTTGTATTTGTCTATTCATCATTAACATCTTACACAATGTAAAGAACAGCTGTTATGCTCAAATGATGGGGAAAAACATCTGAAAGCTTCCATTTACAGGAATACTTCAGCATTTTCTCAACCTAATCTCTTTCTGTTGCATCTGTAACAGATTATTACCATGGACAATGGACAACTAACTGCACACTGGTATACAAATGATTTTCCTAAGTAATCATCTGTTTGACACATCTGCATGCTGAATGCAAACATGCTGAAATATTTCTTTAAGAAATTTTTAATTGTAATGTTTTCCAAAAGCTTACTATGCTATTTATTTATTGGCCTTTGTTTGCACTATATGTGTGAAGAGGTGCTGAAATTAGAGATTTGTAAACTTTAAGCCAAATATCAAGTCTTGGTCTGTTAAGAAAATCCATAAACAAGGACAGTCCTACTTTCTCTGGACTCATATACACCCTCCACCCAAACAGATATTAGAGGTAAGCTAAGCAGACTTGCTCTGGCTGCCACAGTCTACAATCTCAAATGGAAAATGTGCGCTTGCTATGACCAATTTCTGTCCTCACATGAACCCACACTGATTACACACACCGACCAAGCAGTAAACAAGGGAAAGAGGCACAAGATGAAAGGCCTGTACCTCACGCATGCGTAGAGTGTGTATCACACTGTTTTAGTCAGACAAACACCACAGCTTGTTTCATCAGGCTCACTGCGGCATTTACCTTTGATCGCCGATGGTGACAAACGCTTTCACATCAAATGATAAATGATGAGGCTGAGAGGAGTGAGGCTGAATCTAGCACGTTTTGTTTTCACCTCATTCAGGGCTTCATAAACATTTAATAATAACAAAGGACTGTTTCAGCTTATTTAGTTCTGCACTGACATGAAGCAATATGGTGCTGCAGGGACAAGACTGGAAAACAAACAAAGAAAAAAACAACAGAATCACATTAATGGAAAATCTAAACTTTTAAAAGTTTTACTATATTACTGGAGTCTGTTTGCCTGCCAAGTGTTCGGATGGACCTAGTTAAACAAAACTTCAAGCTTCATCTAAGGTTTTAAGTCAAATGCACTGTTTGTAGCAATTTATATTTTTAATTTATAACAAAAATATACATGTGTTCATAAGCCCCGTTTGGTGTGGGTTTCCTCTCATTCAGTGATGTTCACAAAAACAACTTGGGTGCTAACAGCTCAAGTAATCGTGATTGACCTAATATCAGTTCATACATGGTTAAAAAAATCCAACTTAAATTTGTTGACCTATTTAGCACCTGAACAATGAATTTGAATAATATTGCTTTAAATGTTGCTAGAAACACATGAAATGCTTAAAATATCTACATTATATAAATATCCATATTTAGATTTTCTAGATATTTTCTGAATATAAAATATTTATAAAAATGATATATCCATATCCAAAATGTTTATTTATTGTTGCATCAAATAGTAAGTAAACAACAATCTGTTTCTTACATTATGGTATGTAAATGTATTTTATGATGTTAAATGAACTTAAGAGTTTTATGTAGGGTGTGGTAAGGCATTTAAGTAATGCGGTTTTTAATTTTTTAATTTTGTATTAAACATTTTTGGACACATAAGGCTTAACCATAACAGCTGAAACAGCTGAAAAGCCCTTTTGTTTTTAAGCGTATCTGTAAACAAACTACAAGTATTGAGAATAGATTGCTACATATTCTAAATGCAATACACCTTGCAATATATTATAATCGCAATAGTGAAACAATAACAAGACACTGGTTAAGACTGCCCTGAATTATTGTGATTCAAACTTTAGTTTAGAGGTCTCCCAAGTGGCATAACTATCTAAGCCAGGGGTGGTGATCTATCCTGGAGGACCTGGAGTCCAGCATAGTTTAGTAAAGTTCCTTCCTGATTCAACTCAGGAGCTAATTGCCAGGTTTAGTAAGTGAGTTAGAGCAGGAAAATCACTAAACTGTGCTAGACACTGGTCCTTCAGGAGCACACTTCTCCACCCTTAGCCTAAGCACTTGCCCGATCGTCAGTTTAATTCCCAGTGATGTATATGTGCACTTAGTTTTAACTAAACTGAACTAAAGTTTGAAGCACAACAATTCAAGGCAGTCTGAACCAATGTCATGTTGTTCTTTCAGCATTGTGATAATAATATATTGAAGGGTATATTGCAATCAGTCTATGTAGCAATCTAATCACAATACTTGTATATATTCTACAGACACTGTTAAAAACAAAAGGTCTCTACAGCTCAGGGGCTAGAGGGCTGGTGCCCAGCATGGTTTGGTGATTTCCCTACTTAAATTAACCCAGCAATTAGCAAATGATTTGACCCAGATGGATTTTAGTTGGAATATCACCAAACTGTGCAAACAGGCCACAGCTCTTCAGGACTAGAGTTGAAGAGCCTGGAATAAAGACACCTAAAGGTTCTGGGCTTGGACAAGTTTTTCAGACTAGCAGATTTCATTTACAAAAATGGTTCTTTAATGATGTGTCCATTGGAAGATGCTTTAGGGAACCAAAAGTGGTTCTACTAATAGCATTCCTCTAAAGAAAACCTTTGGGCACCCTTAGTTTATGAAGTGTGGTGTAATGTATACACAATTAAAATGGATGAAAATGATAGAAATCCTGGGAACAAAATAAAGCTTTACAGTTAGGAATGGGCCACTGTACATCATCTGACCAGACCCTTCAGGGACAGTATTTCAGTGTCACACTGAAGAAGGGGCTGTCTTGTTTCAACATCAGCTTGGGCTCCTTTTATCTGTTTGTATAATGCAATGTGACAAGTACTTCTCTAAAAGGAGCAGGCAATGTAGACGGCAGGAGACGCTCTCTAAAATGGAGCCCAGTTTGAATAAAGCAGAGCTTAAATGACTCCCTTACTCTTTTGATGCAAGGTCATGCAGGGCCAAGCAAGGGAGGGAATGAAGAAATCATGGAATTTGGATTGTGGGAGAGAGGAGGTGGAGCTGAGGGTGGGATAATTTTTGTCAGGTAGGATTTGCTCAGCAAGTGCACAGTTTGCATTTATTATTGTGTCACATAAATCATATTGCAGTGTAGTCATAGGTATGGTGACCAAATATTTCATATTTCAATATCCAACAAAACAGAAAAAGGGATCAAAACACAAAACGGTACAAAACATTAACAAGGAATGTGGCTAAGAAATGCACTCGGAAAATGCAAGACTGCAAATAGACAGACCAATGTATATGGAGCCGTATTCATAAAATGCACCACCAGATTTACTGTGACATTAACAGTAAACAGTGTCACAGTAACACATTTGCTCCTTCATAAACAAGGATGTTTTACCATTTGCGTGATATGTGGCACCACCAGGCTTTTCCTTCATTTGCATTTGCTATTAGCGACTCACAACAGAGCACCACCCCTGTATGGTCTGAATCTGTTCACCTTCATAGGCATCACAAGAGGTTCATGGATTTGTGGGGGTCGGCTAAGCCTGTACTAAGGGGGTCTGGTGGCATGTTCCCCAAAGATATTTTTTTAATGACCCTGAAATGTTTGTGACGCACTTTTAGAATAGCAACAGCCAGAAAATGTCAAGTACATCAGCTTTAAGCCATCAGTGTTAAGTACATCAAAAAATGGTTATTTGGTTAAACTGGCCCATAGTAGATCTGTCTCTTCATAGTTTGTATTAATCAGAGAGGCAGCATAACAAACACTATATCCATCCATTTACAATAGGCACAGGTACTGAAGTCAAGCAATGCTCTCTCCTCTCTCAGATAAGCTGCCAGGTCCTAAATACATTACTCAAATACACGAATTATAGATCAGTTCAGTCTGATTATGCTCTGTAGGCATGTTTAATAAGCTATTTGACAGAATTTCATAGTCATAGTGACACAATATTCTTTCATTATTAATTTTAGCCAAAAGATTATGCAGCTCTCCCTCACTTTCTTCTGGAACACTAACCTCCATCAGATCTGCTCCTTCAGCCCTGTCGGTCTATTTAATCTTCTTTCTCCCCTCCCTTCCTGTGATTAGTAAAACATTAATTTTATTACACTTACATTTACAAGAACTCAAGGAAATAATGACCACTCAATTAACTTTTTTTATTTTCACTGGCAAAAATCTCATTTGACTGGCCTTTGATGGAGCTGCCACCTCTTAGTTTCCATCTTCAGGTTGAGGAATTGAGTGATATAAAACTGTGTTATGATGAGCTTCTTACTCTCTCTTACTCTCTTTCTTACTCTCTTACTTTCTTACTCTCACACTCACTATGAAATGAGGTAAAACCAGGGAGTCTGTGCATTAAATAAGCTAGTTCTCAGCTAGTTAGTTAGCTAGCCACTGTTTTGTAACTTACCTCTTTACCTCATTTAAACCCAAAGTTAACTCTAGGCAGCAAAGCAAGATTTATAACGAGCAATCAACAAACAGATATGCAGCTGTACTGACCAAAATTTGCCACAAATCCATATTGTAGGAGGATATATTCACTCTGTATACTACAGATTTTGAATAAGGTCTAATGTTCATTGTACTGAGCTTTTAGCCAAAATCCTGTCTTCAGCCCGGCTACCACTTTCTTTACTTTGGATCAATAGAGCCTCTAGACTGACAGGTGTGATATGATTGGCTGTACACAACGTAAGTCAATCTCTGGAAGTACAGCAGCAGCAGCGCCTCTCCCAGGTCTCACCTTGTTATTACAGTATTGTGAAGCAGAATAAACTAACTATTGATGATTTAGACAAGTTTTGTATATTTACTTAGGAAGGAGTGCTAAATTACATTTTGGATAATCTGTAGCAATTCTTTTATTAATGTAATGTCCATTTGCGCATCAAAACACAAGTTATTGATATGTATTAACTCATTAACATGTTGATTTTCATTGGCACAAAACTCAGTTGTTCTCAGAACACAGCAATTAATTTCAACTGATATTTTCAAATCATATTTATCCATTACAAGAAAATGTCTGAGGTAATTGACTAGACCACTACAATCTAAGCAGATATGCTTGCTAATTCACCATGTTTTCAGCAATACAGAAAGAAAACTTAGATCAATATTTAAAAATGTGATGTTTTTTATTATTAAATTTTATTTAATTTTTTTTTTTTACAATTTTCTTCCCAAGTAGTTGTATAAGCATCTCCTCTGCACTATATTGGTTAACCTGTATATTATGCATACACAGCACACAGTCTAGGTACTTTATTGTTAAAAGCCTAAATGTAGTTAGCTATGGACCTGACAGTTATAGTTCAAGACACAGCCTTAAACAGAAAATGCCTGACAATTACATAACCAGTACTCTTACTCAGAGAGGAGCTGAGGTCCTTGCCTTGTGTATGTGTGTTCGGTCACTGCAGCAGTGATTGAACCATGTCTTTGAGGCATGGACACAAAGCTGCCTGAAGGCGTTCTGAAGCACTGACACCCATGGCTTGCACTATTTTGACATGTGTGAGACTAACAGTCTCTTTGCATGCGTGTGACCTACAGTGATAATTATGAGGGCTGCTCCGTGTGTGTATGTGTGTGTGCTTGTGTGGTGTGTTGGGGGGGTGGGTGGGTGGGGTTGGTGTGTTAGCTTGCCATATTGCTTGCTCTGTCAGTAATCTTTATGAGGGGAACAGGATTTGTGTGGAGCGTGAGCAGAAAGCAGGCAGATGCAGAGCAGCTGGCTGGGTGAAGCCCTTCATGCTCTCTGATCTGTGCTAAAGCATTGTTAAAGGGCCCATACTCTACATTTTTTTGTTTGTTTATAGATAACTTCCTGTTACACAGTGTCAGAAACAACATAAGCAAGCTTGTTTTAGGATTACTTAACAATTTGAAGCAGTTTGAGGCAAGTATGATGATTTAGTCATGCTAAGTTAGTGTGTGTAAGTTTCCTTGCTTGATTACTGTATGTTTGATTTACCATTACAAAACAATCTGTGTCTCTGTGAACCTGAAATGTACAGAATAAACTGTTAAAGGGGAACTGCACAGGTTTTTGCAAATTCTGCATAATTAGATGGTTAAGATGTCAGCAAAGTCACAATGGTGGAAATAGGAACCAGACGTTAATGTCCCCAAAGAAAACCCACAGGTGTGGGTTCATTGGTCACTTTGGATAATAAATAAAATGGCTATGTTTCTGTAGTGATGTTGTAACCCCTAGTTCTCTTCTCCACCACTGTAAAGGGATCAGATTTGGTACATTTCTCTAAAGTGTACCATATCATATCTCACCACTCTTAATGATATTGTTTAGATCTGAATGACTGAATTATAGTCACATTTGGAGGGTCACACTCAAATAGTTCTGTTTCAGACTGCCTGTGTGAGAGTTCAAAATTAATGAGGATGTAAAACTGTTTAAGTCTGTGAATCAGTTCTAGAGCGTTACCAGTATGTCCTGGGCTGCAATACCTAAAATCACCAGTAGTGTAAATTAGCTAGTGCACTAGCTAGCATACTTCCTATTCAACCTACAGGCTAGTACACCCTAGTGAAGGTTTTATTCTGTAACACTTGTTATCTAAACATTATCGAACCTGATGGGGAGTGGCTTTGAAGCAAAGACTGTGTAATCACAGCAAAACTGAGACGCAAATTGATATTTTCCATTAAATCGTGTCTCACAGGTGCTTCATGTTTCCTTTAATTCATTAAAATCTGCCGCCAGAGTAGTTGTGGTGCATGCAAGACATGGAATAACCAGAAAATATATCATTTTGTATTTGCCTGAATATGATGAGAAAATACATTCATTTCTTTCCTTTCAGAGAGAAAGCCGTGGAAGGCCTGATGATTCATAGGAGACAGTCCGTACCACTCTATGAGGAGACATGAAACTCCAGACAGAGTGTTCTATTCTGTTTGAGCTATTTGCGTCAACAGAGACATCTCTAGGGGGCTTATCGAGATGCCTTACCTCTTCAAGGTAAAGTTTTATATGAGACTTAAGTACTTATACAAAGGGAAAGAATGACACCTGGTGGCAATAAAGATAATAGGAGTGGGTGAGGCATAAATAAATCAACCAATGAGGGAAGAATTACAAGCCATTGGAATACCACAAAACCGCTCCTCTTCTACTAAGCTTTCTGAGCATATCTGCCTGATGTTAAAAACGCAACCACAATTTCCTCTCTGAGATGACTGCACATAGATAGATAGACAGATACTTTATTGATCCCAAAGAAAATTTAGCAAAGTTGAATTAGTAGTTCTTGATTTGCTGTGATTAATTCCTTACAATAAATATATTCCTAATTAACTTTTTGTCCCTCTTTTTACTAGTTAGGAACCTATGTGTGGAAGAGGAAAAGATTCCTGCCACAACAAATTACATAGTATTATAGATCAGCTACTGTGTCTGCTTCTGTGTTCTCTATCACTATGTAAAAGAAGCCCAAGTGCTGCCTTAAATGTTGGATGAATTGCAATGAGTGTTGGTTGAACACAGTTCGGATCCGTAAGCACTATTATCTATTGGCTTAATCACAGTAATAATAATACAGGTCATAACTTTTTGTTTCTAAAAAGTAATTTGTGACAAAACACAAAGGAAAACTACTAAATTAACTTTACACATAAAATGAAAGCAATAACGTAATTGAAACATATTAGCAGCAATAAGTAGAGTTAATTCATGCTTTTTGTGTTGTTCTTAAAATGTTAAAAACTGCATCATTACAGTGTTCAGCTGAAACTGTCACTACAGCCCAAAACACATTATCACCACAGACTATTTATTCTCTAGTCTCTGCAGGATCAAGGGCATTATTTGTGAATGTGTGTGGTGTGTGAGATGTGAATAATTGCGCAAGTGTGTGTCCCATGTGTGTGTATCTCACAGAGGTCGAACAGCAGGTTAAACTGCTACTTTTGATTAATTAATGTCAGTATGAGATTGAGACCTTTTGCTTAGAAAACATATTCTGAGTGTGTGTGCCAGGTGTAAAGGTGTGAGTGTGCGTGAGTGTTTGTCTTGCTATTCTTGTGAGGACTATATGTCCTCACAATGACAGAATAACGTGAATTTGTGAGGACATTTTGCTGGTGCTCACTTCAACACGTTGTTTTCATCACACACATTTTTTTGTAAAAAATAAAAGAACAGAAAAATTGCCTTTTGGATACTGAGATGTAGGTGTGACATTACTTTGCTTCAATAATATAAAAAATCAATAGAAAATTATGCAAGTTCTCACAAGTGATGTAAGGCAACTGCATGCATGTCCTCTTGTATGCAGAGGAGGTTGAGAAGCAGCCGATGTTCTCTTAATGAATTAGTGTCTGTGTAGAAGTGGAAGTGTGATGCAATACACCCAGCAGCCATTCACCTTGTTCTGCGCAGCTTTCACGCTTAATGTACTTTCGGCATTCACTGAGTACATGGACCAAAGAGGACACACTCAACACTCTATGTCCTTAAGTGAAACCACTGCAAACAATGTGCATTATACCTAAATCTGAAAGTTTAACTGCTTAAACTGCAGGTTTATTATTCAGCTGTTTACCCCTTAAAATTCCAGGCTTATTATATACTAAGGCTTATCATTCAGTAACTGCAGGGACTTCAGTGCTAACTGGCTGAGATAGTTTAATAGGTTCTAGAAGTGTGTAATAAAACTTTGGACCTACGTCAAATGTCGAGGTGTATGTAGCTCACGGGTAATGGAAGCTAACCACATGTCAGCAATATGCAAACTATTATTATCACAATCCATGGACATAGCTACCTGATTTCTAAGATAGATTCAAATGGGCTGAATTCTTGAACCCTCATGCATTTGTTCTTTTATGTTTTTCAATCACCACAAGCACAATGGTACACAGCTACGCATTGCATTGGTAAAGTTTTAAACCAACTTTGCGGTAAACACTTCAACAAACAAAACAACAAAGGTGCGTTATATTTTATTTCCTAGGGTAAAAGTGTGTATTTGTACCTTTTCATTAGATAAATTTTTAAAATAGATGTAACTAAAAAGCTACAATAGCAATGAAACTTGGTACAAATATGTTCCTTTAAACCTTTAGGTACATCCTCCCAGCGACAGTGTATCTGCAGATTGTGGGAGCTTAGGTGAGCTAAGTAGCCAATGCTACTTCCTCGCATGGCATACTTACCTAGCTCACCTGTCAAAATTTACTATGTTGACATATACTGACAGCACACTTTTATGTTATCTGATTTGACAAATTTTATGTCTCATTATATATTAAAATCAATAAAAATGAATAATGAGTTAGATAATAATTTATTGTTATTCTGTCTGTGTTTATGTGACATATGACTATATTTTCAGAAAATGCAATGAAAGATCTGCGAATGAATCTTGCTGTGGGTCAACGTAAGAAGTTTATAAGCTCAATTTCTGTTGGAAAAAGGATCTTGCTAAGGCACCAAAGCAGCTGAAGTTGTCTGGACACACACTGAAAAATGCACGATGGGGGTCACATCAACACCATGGTCAGTAGGGTTCTTGAAACAGTAACTGCCATCATTCATGTTCCCTCATCTGATTGCACAGCTAGATACCTGCTTCCCATTTTGCAGAACATTGCTGTGCTGGAGGCAATAAGCAATACATCCGGGCCACTGACAGAATTCACTGATACACTTGGATCACAGTGATACTCACCTGGATTATCTTAATGAAAAGTACACTCTACAAAGGTTTTTGGTTCTTCAAAAGTTCTTTAGATTGATGGAGAATGTGTTGTATATGGTTTGATATAGACCCTTTTTAAAAAGGGTTCTATACAGCACCAAAACGGGTTCTGATATTGTTATTATTGTTATGATGTCAAGACCAGCTATTTCAAGATGCATGTGATAACAGCTGCTGCTCTACAACTTCCTTAAAGTGCAATCAAATCCAAAACCGATGAATTGTGAACTGAATTGATTTACTTAGAGCTCAAAAATTCACACTAGTATATTCATATTATGTTAAGTGCTTTAAACATGCACATTACGTGCTATTTGAGCATTCTAAATAAACATTTATGTAAGGCTCTCCATTGGCTTCAATTTATTTGTAGGTCAAAGCTAATGTCACACAGTTTCTATTTAGTCTTTTACAACTGAGACTTTTATGGTATTTAAATCATACTTTGTTTATAAAACTTTGTGCATTTTCTTTAATGTTCATAACAAGTTACATTGCTCTCCGGGCTGCTGTTATGTTTTTCTATACAAGAATCTAATAAATCTACATATTATTTCTAACAAAATTGGTTAAAGAATCAGAAATGAAAATCATCATATCGATTTTGAGCCAAAAAAATGTCAATCGCATTTAATCAAGCCTCAAAGCTCCTGCTCAAAATGAAAGCCTTCACAAACCTCAGACACAAAGTTCTTAGTTGCTGAACTACATTTGGCATAAAAGAAAAACTGTGCCAGGTTCATTTGTGTCACTTTATTCTTAAGGTTTATTATTCAGGAAACACTATGAATTATTCAGTAACTCCTTTTATACTAATATGTAAGTTAGGTACTTATAAATTAAAGGGTAGGCCCACAACACAGGCCCCTTAATTTTACCAGTCTTAATATGACTGTGGAGCCATTTTATCTTATAGGACCAGAATCAATAATAACACTGACAGCATGCCCTGCACCAGCAGCATCTCTAAACTCATAAAATCAAAAACCTGCATACACAGCATCTTTGACATCATAAACATGCAAACGAGGACACAGCGTAGACTAATTACCTAGAAAACATCTTAAATCATAGTGATTCCAGGAAGATGTCAATTAAGCATATTAACTGCATCTTATGTGTAATTTACTGCCCAAATAATACACAACTAAAACAGTTGTTTGTGGCAAGATAACCGCTGTCAGTCTGGCTTATCGGCTGACTCTGGATCTATGTGACCCGACATGATGTCTGACAGGACTCGCTGGGACCTAGCGCATGATCTACCAGGACGCTAGGAGTTGTAAATGTGTCACAATGGGCTAACAGCACACTGCACTATAGGGGACTCCATTGGAATGAGGCCTGATTGAGCATACTCTTACTGTAAAAAAAGTCTTACTGTATGACATGAGTGATGAAATGAGTCTATAAGTGCAGCGTCTTGGCCTGTCGTCACCAAATGACATTTTGAAGCCTGAAGTGTATCTTAACAATGTAAAGCTGCAGCCTTTTTAAGGGGCAGCACTGATCTTGCAAAAAAGGATAGCAGATGAATACATTTTTTGTCAAATTATTATTATTATTATTATTATTATTATTATTATTCAAATGGATAAATTGGGTAACTTTTTATTTTAGTTCAGAATGGAGGCCTCTTCAGATGAGCTAATGACCTAATGAAGCTAACAAAAGACACACAGAGCTAACAAAAGTCACAATGCCAATGAAGACTTGCCATCTTCTACACATGTATTTTTTCCTGAGTAGAAGATGTGTCAACATGTTATTTGTCAGAGAAACATTTTCTTTATTTGTGGGCCAAATTAATAGCAGATACAGTAGTTAGCTCAGTTAGCAAACAGCGGTGCTCTCTCTGCCGGCTCAAGGAGCATTTTTATGAACTTTTTTCAACTCAGTGTGCTGAGGGCGCTCTGCACAAAACACAGCAGCACGGTGTATAAAACACAAGGCACCAGAGCACAAAAACAGTTTAGCTAACATTATCTTTGTATATGGCCTCATGTGGAAATAATCTTAAAATGACAAGAAACTAACTAATAAAAATATGTTGCAAAGATTAGCAGGAAGAGGAAAGGAAGGGCAGAATGCGTGCTCCGAAGTGCGATGTTATTTTATTCTCTTTTGTCATTCTCATGGTTCGTAACATAGCTATTAATAACAGCAAGTTAACAAAGGAGAACACAGGCTAGCGATTACCATTCAAACAGCTGTCATGTTGACATTGGTTGCTAGCTAGCTAGTTATGCTTCACAAAATCTCACACTATTTGTTATCATGGCTCAAGAAAATGACAAAATCAGGTAGACCAGGATGACCTTTTAACCATGTAAGAAACCGTCTTTTTATTTTTTTCTCCATAAAGTATTTATTGAAATCAGTTAGCTGAAATAATATGAACATATGCTGTGATCACGTTATTGCTATTTTGATTGGCTCTTTCAGGAAGCTTGCCCAACACCCTTGAGCTGTTGAGGCTCAGTTTCAAACCAGATTCAGTGCATTCACATTGCCCAAATCAACACCAACAACAATAACAAAACAGCTTAGGAAAATACAGATACTGGAGATCTGTATATGGGAGCTACACATTCAGGAGACAATCAACAGACAACTATAATGTCAGACTATAGCTGACAGAAATGTTTTGAAGCAAAACTATGTCTTATCGGCCAAAACAATGTAGTGAGTTGAGTTTGTATGGTTAGGTGTGCTCTGCTTTTTGAACAGAACTACTAACCATGTTGTTTGTTCTGAGACCTCCCCACACAGCAATTGGTCCAATGCACAAAGTGTAGTGAGTTCTTTGTGTGTATAGCGAGTTCTTTTTAAGTATACTTATTGACAGCAGTTTGATTTGTTTAGTTCTTTCATATTTTGAAGTAAACTGCTAGCTTAACAATGCTGTAGATAGATGTAGATGCTATAACATTACTTCTTCCATTAGTCGTTGACAGCCAGCTGTTGATCAGCTGCTCATCACACACAAAATGATAAAGAATCTTTGAGACTTTGGAGGTAGGATGTAAATAATAAGCTAGTTCAGAGTCTTTTTAATTTAATTTGTGGACCAGTAACATTGTTAACATATAAAAAAAAGCTTTCAAATGAACTTTCCAGAACAGGTAAGGATGATAAAATATTCAGTTTCAACTTTGTTCCTAGAAAAATACTGTTAGTTTCCACTTTCTGTTTTCATTCTGTTAACAGAGCTTGTTTTGGAGCTCTGTTAACAGCCCCCAATTCATTTGTGTATCTGTGCTGTGTGTACATAAGGAGTCAGGGTGACTTTGACTTCTTAATTTATTCTGCCAAGGTGACTCAGAGAGTTAGTGCACTATGAAGGAAACAGAGCCTTGTTTCATTAGTCATTATTTGACATGCTCTCATTGACTTGCCCTCCCAAGTTTCCCTAAGGGGAATCTGCATCACCATCTTAAAGGCCATTACAATACTCCATTAGCTGGAGTGAAGTTCGTTAAACATGTCCTTCGAGCAGCCATTTGGGAAGCGGCCAGAGGGTGCAGGGTGAGATTGGGGCCAGGTGTTCCACCTTTTGTGTGATTACACCGACGGGCCAAAAATAATTAGAGTACAAAATGAATTTGTAGGACCTATCAAAGGCCTCAAAGGCCTATTGTTCAGCACACAGCATTGTGGGCAGTAATGTTGAATCCCTATTGACTTGCATGGAAATTCAAATGCCAGCAAAAGTGCATTTAAGCACTTCTGGAGATTATCTTTTTATCCTTTCAAATAACTTGTTCTTTGCCCATTGTAATGCACATCATTTTTGTATTCATGAATAAAAAGAACAACATTTATCCCAGCTCTTGAATTTGTCTGTCTATGCTAAGCTCTTTCCTTCTTGACTACTAAGCAAAAGTCGGGCACTTGGGATCTGCATTGAGGTAAACGGTTCAAACCATAAAACTTATAAATATGAAAATGGCTGTTTAACCTTTAGGAAGTTGGGATTTTCTTTTATTTTGCCATATTTGCTAAATGTAGATACATTCACATTCAATTTGAATTTTGTATCGACAAGATTTAGTCTGCATTTGTGGTTTTATGTTTGTTCAAAGATTAAAAAAGATCCACAAAAATCTCTCCACAAAACAAGACAACTTTGGATCGAATTCATTTACATCTCCCTTTGTACTGACAAACATAAATCAGTTGCAAGTTTAGAATCTGCCCTTTCATCAGAATTTCTGTCTGTATCAAACACTTTTATTACTGCCCACCCTTACTGTGAATTCTAAGAGTTAATTGTGTAAACTAGGTTGTGTGGTCTTATGTGTTATGTGTGGTATTATAAAACCACATTTCAGGACTGTGTGTGGTATTATAAAGCCACATGTGTGTACACTTGGTCACACTTTATTT
This sequence comes from Pygocentrus nattereri, assembly GCF_015220715.1. Lineage (NCBI taxonomy): Eukaryota > Metazoa > Chordata > Actinopteri > Characiformes > Serrasalmidae > Pygocentrus > Pygocentrus nattereri. The sequence goes on along the minus strand of NC_051229.1, from coordinate 15,207,298 downwards.
GCACAGTCCCCTATAAATCATTAACAAGCTTTGTGGTGATTGTTAACAACATTATGGTCAAGATTAGGGTGAGAAGTAGGTGTAGGTTTTGCCTTGAGGTTAGGGTTAGGTTTAGGGTTAGGGATAGATGTAATATACTCTTCCACACTGAACTTGAAGTTGCATTTAATAGATATTTAGTTGATTTAGTTGAAGTAGTAGTTACTTAAAGACAGGCCGAGCATTTACAAAGCATCTCCAGCGGACCTTCTCAGTGACACTCAACTTAAAGTTCAGCTGCATTTAATTAATATTTAGTTGAATGGTACTTAAAGATATACTGAGCATTTACAAAGCATCTACAGCAGACCACCTAAATAAAGTAATACCCCACACTTCAGCTCCTCACATAATACATAACCTACATATTAGTTTCATAGCAGTCAGCAGTGATGCAACAAAATTGACATTTTCAACAGATTATGGCCAAACATTTTGACTAAAAACATATAATATGGTACAACCCCAATTTGAGTGAAGTTGGGACATTGTGTAAAACATAAATAAAAAGAGAATACAATGATTTGCATATCCTTGTCAACCTATATTCAATTGAATACACTAGAAAGACAAGATCTTTAATGTTCAAATAGATAAACTTTATTGTTTTTTGAAAATATTCACTCATTTTGAATTTGATGCCTGCAACAGGTTCCAAAGAAGTTGAGACAGGGGCAACAAAAGACTGGGAAAGTTGAGGAATGCTCAAAAAACACCTGTTTGGAACATTCCACAGGTGAACACGTTAACTGGAAACAGAGCATCCCTGAAAGGCTCAGTTGTTCACAAGCAAGAATGGGGAGAGGTTCACCACTTTGTGAACAACTGTGTGAGCAAATAGTGCAACAGTTTAAGAACAACATTTCTCAACATGCAATTGCAAGGAATTTAGGGGTTTCATCATCTACAGTCTATAATATCATCAAAAGATTCAGAGAACCTGGAGAAATCTCTGCAAGTAAACGGCAAGGCAGTACCAACATTGAATGCCCGTGACCTTTGATCCCTCAGGCGGCACTGCATTAAAAACCAACATCATTCTGTAACGGATATTACCACATGGCTCAGAAACACTTCAGAAAACCACTGTCAGTGAACACAGTTCGTCTCTCCATCTACAAGTGCAAGTTAAAACTCTGCCATGCAAAGTGAAAGCCATATATCAACAACACCCAGAAACGCCGCCAGCTTCTCTGGGCCCGAGCTCATCTGAGATGGACTGGCGCAAAGTGGAAAAGTGTCCTGTGGTCTGACGAGTCCACATTTCAAATTGTTTTTGGAAATCATGGACATTGTGTCCTCCGGGCCAAAGAGGAAAAGGGCTGTCCGGATTGTTATCAGCACAGAGTTCAATAGCCAGCATCTCTGATGGAATGGGGGTATGTTTGTGCCCATGGCATGGGTAACTTGCACATCTGTGAAGGCACCATTAAAGCTGAAAGGTACATACAGGTTTTGGAGCAACATATGCTGCCATCCAAGCAACGTCTTTTTCAACGTTTTTTCCCTGCTTATTTCAGCAAGACAATGCCAAGCCACATTCTGCACGTGTTACAACAGCATGGCTTCATAGTAAAAGAGTGCGGGTACTAGACTGGCCTGCCTGCAGTCCAGACCTGTCTCCCATTGAAAATTTGTGGCGCATTATGAAGCGCAAAATACAACAACGGAGACCCTGGCCTGTTGAGCAACTGAAGTTGTACATCAAGCAAGAATGGGAAAGAATTCCACCTACAAAACGTCAACAATTAGTGTCCTCAGTTCAAATGCTTATTGAGTGTTGTTAAAAGGAAAGGTGATGTAACAAATTGTTACAAGCCCCTGTCCCAACTTCTTTGGAACGTGTTGCAGGCATCAAATTCAAAATGAGTGAATATTTGCAAAAAACAAAGTTTATCCGTTTGAACATTAAATATCTTGTCTTTCTAGTGTATTCAATTGAATATAGGTTGAAAAGGATTTGCAATTCATCGTATTCTGTTTTTATTTATGTTTTACACAACATCCCAACTTCATTGGAATTGGGGTTGTAATTATTTTTAGATTACCACTTTACACTTTTCAAGTTTAGACCATATCTTTATCATAAGGTTGCAGTATGAGAAAAGATTATATGACTTACACCAGACACCCCTCAATAAATATAGATACGACTGGGAGACACGACTGAGGAACACGATAAAAGGTAGAGGTGGAAATTTATAAGACATTAGGCTCGAAGCAGGATGAGTGTCAGGCATGGTTATCCTCCCAAACTTAGTTTTTTTTTTCAGATTTTAATGGAAAAATGCTCATTATTTGAAGCCACATTGGGCCTGATGCCACTGCGAACTGCGAGCTGCAAGCAGCGGGACACAATTTCCAAAATATTAATATCTATTACATCAATAAATACTACTACATATGAACCAAGCAAATTCAATGCGTTACTTTTTTCAAGAACAAAAATCCAGGAACACAGAGACAGCTCCCTAAATGCCAGACCAGTGAAGAGGATCAGCACTAAATTAATGGGGATCTATTTCAACGCTGACTGATTCTCTCAACTCTGCATGCGTTGAGGGATTAAGAGTGCGCACTGACTTAACACTTGGAGCACATCGTTAAAAGCGTATTACATACCAACCCCCCCCCTCCTCCATTAACTGACGGCACACTCGAGATGTCCAGCTCAATTAGGAATAGAACATGTACTACGTCAAAGGGAATTAACTGGACAAAAGCTGAAAGTGAACTCAGCGTACCTGACCAGAGTTTGCCTTCTAGCACAACGATGACCCAGAGCTACAGACTTATTCAGCCATGAGAAATAGCCTTAGATACGAAAATGACTGCAGACGTACAGCTTATACTGCTCTGTATGTGTGCATTTTTATCTCTCTCTCCCTCTCTCTCTCTTTCAGCACTTCTGCCTGCCAGTGGGGAGATAAGGGTTTTTGTGCTATGTCCGCCCGTTTTGAAGCCATGCTTATGGGATTAATTAGCCACATCACTGGCTAATAAGCTGGCATACAGATGCAGGTGTGACTAATAGGGCTTAAGCAGGCAGAGTTGAGGCAGTGAGCCCCAGACTCTGACAGGAAGCAGAGGGAATAGTCCTGTCAAAATCCCCCAAAAAACCCACATGGCTATCAAACACAGTCGAGTGGGTCAAACAAGTAGCCCGTCTTTGAGCTTGTGAGGTTGTGTGACGCAGTGTGGGCATGAAGGATTGGGCTTGCTACAAGTGACTGCTCGGATTCCTCCAAGCAAGCTCCAGAGTTCTTTACTGAAATGCAAAGATACAAACACACTATTTACAGTTTAAAATTTAACCGATTCTGTTAGTTCCACAGCTAACCTCCAGCAGCCACTGTCTTCCAGGTTCTAGCAGCTGCCTAGGAACAAACTAAGTCTGAAGGCCACAAGGCCAGACAGACACGACAGCAAGAACTACACCTCCACGGAAGAACCAAAGAACCCCCTTGCACTCTCGCACAGTGCTTAAATACCATAAGCCCTGTCCTCTGTATAGGCTAGGCTGTACCATTTTAGCTTTGGTATGTAATATACATATAGTTTTGGAGATCTCTCTCCATACATGTAGAATATGCAGTGTGATTTCTTTAAGGTCCTTAGGTGTGGTGCATTAAATAGATGTGCTGATTAAGTAGATTTCTTGAAAAAAATTGCCCTGAGAGGAGGTTTGTTAATGCTAGAGAAACACTTCACTCCAAAATGCTAACATTTATTAATGCTGTTAATGCTAATATTGAGTGAAGGCTCCTATCTCTTTGAATGGGGAGACACTGATAATTGTAAAACTGAAATCCATGATTCAAAACTATATTTAAATAAATATGAAACTGAAAGTGTTATTAATGCTAACCAAATTTAAAATCTCTGTATAAATCTGACAAAATTAGTATACACAGTTTGTAGACTTTGGCTCTAATAATGCACAAAATGAGGCTGTTCTGGTGACAATTTCCTTTTTTATTGAATGTTACGAACTAACCCATCCATTTTTTTTACCAGTGGTCCATCTTCTACTTTATACATCATTCATTTATACTACATTAGCATTCTTGGGAAAATCACCATGTTTAGATTCTGAATAAAAGTAATTAATGTTGGATCTATGGATCAATCAGTTAATCACAATAGAAAACATCACATGATGACTCCATAGATTAGATTAATTATAATTTGTATACATTTCAGGATACAAAACTTGAAATTCTCCAATAAACCCGTACTCTTCTCCAATGAAGAAGACAAAACCTTCAGTTGGTGTTCTATACCTGCGTGGGAAGTTTCTACAATGTTCTCACCCTTTCACACTGTTCTAGAATGTTCTCATCCTATTCAAACTATTCTGGAATGTTCTCCCCATTCACTCAGTTCTGGAATATTCTCCCTGATAAACACAGTACTAGCATGTTCTCCCCCACTCACACTGTGCTAGAGCGTTCACACTGTTCCAAAATATTCTCTCCATTTACACAGTACTAGAATGTTCTCCCCATGCACACTCTACTAAAACATTCTCTCCACACAGTACTACAATGTTCTCCCTTATTCACTCTGTCCTAAAATACTCTCTCCCCACAGTGCTGGAATGTTCTTCCTTATTCACACTGTTCTAAAACATTATCTCCACACACTATGAGACTGTTCCAGAATGATGTTATTCATTTACACTTTACTAGAATACTTTCCCTCATTAACACAATTAAAGTTTCACACTTTTATTTGTCAGTCCTTATTTTAAAATGCCATCCTTAGAATCCTTTGGTTCGCTTTAAAGTTGACATCTTTGTTGTCAAGTTAACTTGCCTCAGGCTGTGTTTGTACTCCAATGAAACACTAAGAGCGACTGTAACATAAGGGGTTCTCTGCGTTAACTGTGCAAAAAGGTATACACTACAGTCAGATAGAACTCGAACAAGTCCCTTGCTTTGTCAATTAAGCTTCTATTAGAGAAAGCCTGGCAGGAAATCTAATACTGCTAAAGTGCAAAGTGGATAATTGGGTTCCATGAATTGTAGTAAAGAGCTACAATGGCTTAACAAGTTCAAACTGTTTCAATGCGATGGCTACAGCTAGACCTGCTTGCTCAGAATGTCTTATAGAAAAGGCATCTTCACAAACTATCACCACACCAAGTGAAAAGCGAATGGTACACCAACATGGAATAGGTTGTTTTTTCCATTAAAATCTGTGCATGACAGATGGCTTGCCCAGCTCCACCCAATTATAACAGCATGGCTGGAGTTGGCCGTTTTTCAATCTCTGTCCGCAAGTGATGGGCAGAATGTTCAGAGTCTGGTCTGACAGCGTCCAAAACCCTATTTCAGGAAGAAGGCATTGGCTGTCGTCTGGGTGGTTCAAGTTTGAATGGCAGACTGATGGGCTCTGAGTGATCCGGAATAGTTTCCTTTATTTACCCGTCAGATCACATGATCTGCTGGGTCAATGGTCAACCCATAGCTCATTGGCAGTGAAACTGCCTTTAGCATCTAAAAATGGCCTGGGTTGGTTTACCACATTTACTTAATTATCTTCTGTCACTTGAATTACACTGGCTCCAGCCGAAGCCAAGGACTGCAGAAATCTGTCATGTATTCAAGGCCTTCTTAACTCTTAGAAATCCCTGTGATTGCCAATGGGAACAGAAGCATGGTGTCATTTCATATTATTTCTCACTCGTAACTCTTTGAAACAACTGGAGAAATGACAGATTCTAAACATTCAATGCATAACACATTTGTGTTGGTAAGTGAAAGTGTTTTAATATGATTTGAATTTCATGAACAGTTACAGATGGACACTTGTCTATGAGCAGCTCTGTTCTTTCACCCACACATCGTATCTCTCTTGACATCGCCTTCATGCAGTGTTGTAGGCTACATCGCTCAAACACTCAATGTCAGGCAGCCTACATGCTAATGAATCTATCATCGCTAACCTCAGCATATCCACATATCCCAAGCCCTCAGAACCAGCAGATGGTGCTTATAAATGTAACTGTCTGTGCTCATATGTGGTTCTGCTGGGAAAAAGCTGGACAGATCCAGTGATTTATCGACTGGACCTGGTCCAGCTCAGTACAGCTGAAGAAACATTCTCAAAGACCATTAGCTAGGAAATTCTGCTCTGCCATGCTACACAAGGCTAAGCCATTTATTCTGGTGTTAGCTTGTTTGTGCTGAAACATAATTACATGGTGTAAGTGGTCTGATTCTTAGCGAAATTAGAAGGCAGGGAAATAGGAAACACAAAAAGCTGCTATCGCAGGCTAAGAGTGTGCATTAATTATGGCGCAAGGCACTTTAATGACTTTATTGTGATTTGTGGACTTGCATCCGTCTTTACCAAGTGGATTCATTTTAAAACAGATGACAGTTCATTACAAGTTTTAAAAGCCTGGCTTTTAATCAAAGTTTCTGTTGCTTTAATGCCTGGTACAAAACATTACTAATTAACAGCAAAATAGCCAGTCTATCTAAAACTCTGAGGTGTGATAGTCAGCTGCAACTGGCAAATACAAGCACATAAGGAAAATCTATTAACCCTGGAGCAACCGTACGCACAAGATCAAACTTGAGCAAATACATATAGATCTTGTGCACTGGGTAAAACAGAAAAGACCTTATTGACCGCATCACCCATTTTTCTCAAGTGTATTGAGTTTGTCTGTGGGCTGGTGAGGGTAGGAACAATTGAGCTACTCTCAGTAAACAGATGGTAGTGTATAACTACAGTAGCCTCATGAAAGAAGAGGAGGAACGGCTGTATGTTTGAGGGTAGGACAGATGTTAGTATGCTAGGGAGGGGAGCGACAGAAAGAAAGGTAAAGAGGGATCTGTTGGGGGGAAGGGTGGGAAATATGATTATATTTAGTATTATTATGATCACACTACAACATTCTTTGCTGAGCATATTGAGGGTGTTGACGGTACTTAAAGAGCGCTAAACAACTGCATGTCTTATTCTGAGTAGATCCTGTTTAATTTAATTATATGCAACACAGTGTGAAGTGCTGAATAAAAATCGCTCCTAAATTTGGATAGTATTTTTTTAACCCCTTATATGGCTGAGGCCCAGTAGTGGACCCAAAATTTTATAATAGGTTATAATAGCTTATAGGTCATTATTCTATAACCTAAGAAGAGCTCAACTAGTTTGCACTGAACTCTCTTTAGTTACTAAACAATAAGCCCCGGAAATTTAAAGGGGTTAAAGATTTCATCTTTGAGAGAAAAGGAGAAAACCAAGCTTAATTCCTGCGCCATTTATGTTTCTGTCCATTCTTCTGAATAAGTCCGAAAGGATGAGTAGATGTCAGTAAGCCATTAGTGAAGATATAAAATAGCCAAAAAAGAAGAACTCAAGCCAGGAAGCTGTTAGCATTATCAAAAATGGACTGGCCACCCCAGAGTCCAGATCTCAACATCAATGAAAGTGTTCGTGATTACTTGGAGTGATTGAAGCAGAAAATGCAACCAACTTCTAAGACCGAACTTTGAAACTGTGGACAAATATCCCTACATATTTCCTTAAAAAACAAGCAAGCAAAGCTTGCTCTTGAAAGCAAGACTCTCAAAAAGAACAGAAGTGGTTAAACATGGCTATATGTGTCAAACCTCTTGTCAAACCTCTGAAAACCAAAATATCATGACGCCTATTGTTCAATAATCTCCATTTCTGTCTTTTTTTAAACATTATTTTAAAGTGCCATAATGGAGATACAAAAATTGAGTTTAATGAATTTCAAATAAACATTTTATAGTCCATCCATCCATCCATCCATCCATTATCTTCCGCTTGTCCAGGGTTCGGGTCGTGGGGGCAGCATCCTAAGCAATGAAGCCCAGACCTCCCTTTCCCCAGCCACTTCCACCAGCTCTCCAAGGGGGATTCCGAGGCGCTCCCAGGCCAGCTGGGCGATATAGTCGCGCCAGCGTGTCCTGGGTCTTCCCCGGGGTCTCCTCCCAGGTGGACTCGCCTGTGACACCTCCCGAGGGTATATATATATATCCTAACCAGATGCCCGAACCACCTCAGCTGGCTCCTCTCGACGTGAAGAAGCAGCGGCTCTACTCCGAGTCCCTCCCGGATGACTGAACTTCTCACCCTATCTCTAAGGGAGAGTCCAGACACCCTGCGGAGGAAACTCATTTCGGCCGCTTGTATTCGCGATCTTATTCTTTCGGTCATTACCCACAGCTCATGACCATAGGTGAGGGTGGGAACGTAGATCGACCGGTAAATCGAGAGCCTTGCCTTATGGCTCAGCTCTTTCTTTACCACAACAGACCGGTAAAGAGCCCGCATCACTGCTGACCCAGCACCAATCCGCCTGTCAATCTCCCGCTCCCTTGTACCATCACTCGTGAACAAGACCCCGAGATACTTGAACTCCTCCACTTGAGGCAAGAGCCTATCCCCAACCCAGAGAGGGCTCTCCACCCTTTTCCGCCTGAGAACCATGGTCTCGGATTTAGAGGTACTGATTCTCATCCCAGCCGCTTCACACTCGGCTGCAAACCGATCCAGCGAAAGCTGAAGTTCGCGGCCTGATGTCCCCAATAGGACCACATCATCTGCAAACAGCAGTGATGTGACCCTGAGGTCACCAAACCGGACACCCTCCGTCCCTTGACTGCACCTAGAAATTCTATCCATAAAAATTATGAATAGAATCGGTGACAAAGGGCAGCCCTGACGGAGTCCAACTCTCACTGGGAACGAGTCTGACTTACTGCCGGCTATGCGAACCAAACTCCAGCTTTGTTTGTACAGGGCCTGAATGGCTTGTAGCAAAGAGCCATGTACCCCGTACTCCCGAAGCACCTCCCACAGAATACCCCGGGGAACACAGTCGAATGCCTTCTCCAGATCCACAAAGCACATGTGGACTGGTTGGGCAAACTCCCATGAACCCTCCAGAATCCTGGAGAGGGTGAAGAGTTGGTCCAGTGTTCCACGACCAGGGCGGAACCCGCACTGTTCCTCCTGGATCCGAGGTTCGACTATAAGCCGGACTCTCTTCTCCAGTACCCCTGCATAGACCTTGCCAGGGAGGCTGAGGAGTGTGATTCCCCTGTAGTTGGAACACACCCTCCGGTCCCCTTTTTTAAAAAGAGGCACCACCACCCCAGTCTGCCAATCCAGTGGCACTGCCCCCGATGTCCACGCAATGTTGAAAAGGCGTGTCAGCCAAGATAGCCCCACAACATCCAGAGCCTTGAGGAACTCAGGGCGGATCTCATCCACCCCTGGAGCCTTGCCACCAAGGAGCTTCTTAACTACCTTAGCGACTTCGGCCTCAGTAATGGACAAGCCTATTCCCATGTCCCCAGACTCAGCCTCCTCACTGGAGAACGTGTCGCTGGGATTGAGAAGGTCCTCAAAGTATTCCTTCCACCGCCCAATGACGTCTTCAGTCGAAGTCAGCAGCACACCATCTCCACTATATACAGTGCTAGTGGCACACTGCTTTCCCCTTCTGAGTCGCCTGACGGTTTGCCAGAATCTTTTCGGAGCCGACTTAAAGTCAGTTTCCAAGGCCTCACCAAACTCCTCCCATACACGGGTTTTTGCCTTGGCAACAACTGAAGCCGCAGATCGCTTGGCCTGTCGATACCTGCCAGCTGCCTCTGGTGTCCCACAGGCCAACCATGCCCGGTAGGACTCCTTCTTCAGCTTGACGGCATCTCTCACCTGGGGTGTCCACCACCGGGTTCGAGGATTACCGCCCCGACAGGCACCAACTACCTTACGGCCACAGCTACAGTCAGCCGCTTCAGCAATGGAGGAACGGAACATGGCCCATTCTGAGTCAATGTCCCCCACCTCCCCCGATATCTGGTCAAAGTTCTGACGGAGGTGTGAGTTGAAGATCAATCTGACAGGTTCTTCTGCTAGACGTTCCCAGCAAACCCTCACTATGCGTTTGGGCTTGCCTGGTCTGACCGGCATCTTCCCCCACCACCTGATCCAACTCACCACCAGGTGGTGATCAGTTGACAGCTCAGCTCCTCTCTTTACCCGAGTGTCCAAAACACATGGCCGCATTTTATAGTATCAATTATTATTGCTTTATTATTGCTGTGTATTATTGTTTCTTACTTGCCAAGTTTAAACTAGCCACAACAACACATGGAAAAAATATTTCTTTAGGTTTAAATTTGAGCAAACAAGACAGATTAAATATATATATATATATATATATATATATATATATATATATACATACATAAATATATATATATATATATATATATATATATATACACATATCCCTACATTCTAACAAGGCTTAACAACAAGTGTAAGTGTTAAGGCAGTATGGCCTGCATATACACATTCTCAGTCATCACCATTGGGCTGAACATGGAGGCTTCATTGGCCTTAGCTATGCCCAGCCTAAGCCAATCGGAGGTGACATTACTGCCCCCGAGCTGAATCTAAACAGGGCGGAGAGGGGGAGCAATGGAGGGATAGAGGGATGCAGGGGGAGAGAGTGGAATGATGTCAGGGTGACTCGAGCTCATGACAGAAGGAAGAAAATGGCACAACTGAAGAGAAACATTCTGGCATGTTCCAGAAGGCATTTTCTGTTTTCTTTCTAGGTATTAATGCTGTTATAGCAGACAGGCAAAACGGAAGGATCCGGTATTTTGATATTTGGAGGAGATGAAAGAGAAAAAGGAGCTTGAGGTCATACAATGGCATCTGGAGTGTACTTTCATGCTGGAGGGGATAAAAGAGAGAGAGTAAGGGAAAGAGTTGCGTGGAATAGATAGACTGAGAGAGATAAAAAGAGGGATAAAGGGAGAGAGAGAGACTGAGAAAAAGGGAAAGGACAAAAGAGAGAAAAAAGAGGAAGAGAGAGTAGGAGAGATTACATCGTTTCTCCAGGCTGCTTGAAACGGACTCTCTCTCTGCAGGAGGTGTGAAGGGTTGTAAAGCACTTTAGAGAGGAGGAGGACGACTCAGGGAGTAAAAAACAACAAACCCGCAACACCCCACAGCCTCAACAACAACACACGCTCCAGGCTTCAGTTGGAGGAGAGAGGATGGAGAGATAGTGAAAGAAATAGAGGCTTAGAGAGCAACATTAAAGCTGCTAAAGCTGGTGGACTGTCTGCTTAGCTTATCATTCAGATACTCAGCCCTAAAAACTTTATTACAAGCACACAAAATTTTCACCTGACAAAATTCAACATTCTGTAAAGACTGTCCAACTTTGCAAAAATTGCTATGAAAGACCACATTTTGTGGTCAATTTAGTCTATATTATAGGCAAATGAAGGGTTTGGTTAAATGATGTTCTATTGTTTTTCTGAAAATAAGATAACAGTTAAGTTCTCTACAAGGGATACACTTTAGCACATTTAATACACAGATACTGTTTATTTGCTGAATTTACCATAGTGGGAAAAAGTAAAACATGACATACAGCATGTGAAAAGATATGGCACATTATATATTATGTTTTATTTATAATTTTTTAAGCAGAACTTTTCACTTTATCAATAAAGCATGTAATTTGCTTGGGTGTTAAAATTTTCTTGTGCATTTTATCAGCTCCTTTTACCATATATGTGCACTTTGTAGCTCTACAATTACAGACTGTAGTCCATCTGTTTCTCTGTATACGTTGTTAACCCACTTTTTCCCAGTTTTTCAGCAGTCCCCACAGGACCACCACAGAGCAGATATTGTTTGGGTGGTGGTTGATTCTCAGTACTGCAGTAACACTGACGTGGTGGTAGTTAGTGTGTGTTGTCAGTGATGGATAGAGAATAGTCCACCAACCAAGAATATGCAGCCAACAGCATCTTGTGACTACTGATGAAGGACTAGAGGATGACCAACATAAACTGTGCAGCAGCAGATGAGCTATTGTCTCTGACTTTACATCTACAAGGAAGATCAACAAGGTAGGAGTGTCTAATAGAGTGCAAAGTGAGTGGACAAATTGTTTAAAAACTACAGCAGCACTACTGTTTTGGATTCACCTGTACCAGTGCAACTCATACTAACACAGCACCACAACCATGTCAGTGCCACTGCAGTGCTGAGAATGATCCACCACCCAAATAATACTCTATGGTGGTCCTGTGGCTGTTCTGACCACTTTAATTGTAAAACTAACTACATAATACAAGTTGTCCCATGACTTTTGGCACATCAGCATTTCATTTGTATTTATGTTTGAGATTTTGCGACAAAGAAATATGGACACATAGAGATGGAGAGGGAGTGAAAAAGAGGAATAGAGAGAAAAAAGAGAAAGAGAAGAGAAGGTGAGAGAGAGAGAAAGTAGAGAGAAGGGGAAAAGAAAGAGAGAGAGAAGATTTAGAGAGAGAGAGAAAACAACAAGGGAAAAGGAACAGAGAAAGACAGAGAAAGAGAGAGCATCTCTTTGTGAGGTCACTAGCAGGCCACTGATGCCCTGCAGTTAGAGGACAGTGAGCTTTACTGAAAATGCAGAATCCATGTAATGACTTCATGGTTGTATATGAAAGTGTTTAATATTATTCTGATGTATTATATTATATTATGTGGCTGTCAGTGTGTCACTGCTGATCTATATCTATTACTCATATATCACTGCTCATGTTGCTCAGACTGTGTGTACAGGGAGCTGTGGACTGAAAGGACACACACTCTTGCAGCGGAGAGCATAGTGAGTGATTACACACACAATGGAGTGCCGATGAGGCCTGAGATCAGAGATGAAGCTGTCCCGTGCTGGTGATCACATCTGGTCTCTCACAGGATATGGATTGTCATATGACTATAGCCTTCTTTAGACGCAGATTTCATACTGCTTTCAAAAAAGGTGTTAAAAGGAACCTGATAAGACTTGAAGACCTTAATGTGGGGCAAGCTATGGAAATATAAAATACATAAAATATTACTTTACTATACAAATTCAGGGCTTTGTATAAGATGTTTGACGAACAGATAATTGACACATTATGTCTAATATTGATAGTTGACTATCCATAACAATTAAAGAATGGATTATTGGTTGACCTTGTGGAAGAAAAAAACACCCCCAACCCCCTCTCCAAAGAAAAAAAATAATAAAATAAAAATAAAAATAAAAAAACAAATAAACAAACACAGTGAAATTAATGTTGGGCTGTAGGCTTACCTTTTTACATGAAGGTTAATGACCAAAAGGACAAAAGCATAGCTAAGGGACATTGGTAGGGCCTTTGTGCTGGATGAGTGACAGAGGCTTCCTATTCTGGTAAGCTGAAAAGCTACCGCTACAGCTAATGAGTACAGAGCTGCAGCAGAGTCCATAACAATGCACAACCTTGGAAGTGGGCCACGTTAAGAAATGATTTGGGGTTTTTTTTTGGTAGCAAAATGTGACATTAAATGAAGTAAACGCAAGCAAAAACTCCACATATTACAGTTCTTCTAAAACATAAGTTGTCTTTTGATTGGATTTTTAGTGTGTATGTTGGTAGTGATTTCAGCATTCGAATAGAGGCACCTCAAGCGATTAACCAAGTACTCAAGTACCCTGGTACAACCCTAACATGGATGTCACCATTGTTTTACTTTTGGTACATGACGTCAAATGATTTCACTGGAAGTAAACGCCGCCTGCTGTTAATCTTCACAGCTTTCTTAGCGATAAGAAGAGAAAAAGTGCAGAAGATGCTTGTGGATAAACAGAGCTAAACCAGGCAATGCGGCATGAACAGCAAGCCAAGACTACTTCTCAATGCTTGCTAATTCAGACTGAACACAACACTAATTCAGATTGAAAGCGTAGAGCATTTGTCAGCCCTTATTTCTATTTCTTGCAATGAGCAAATAATGTGCAAATGCATTTACTGACTGTCAGATTAGTATAAACATCCATTACTATTTGTAAATGACAAAACACATTTTACATAGACAACATCTGAGCATTTAAGCATTGAGCTAACTGTCTGAAATCAGAGACCATACATGCTAACATGTTGCTAGCCAAGCCTGATTCTTCTAGGGCTAATGCTGCTACATCCTCTGTGCTGCTTTGAGGTTTGGGCCCGTACACTTCACATTACCGTGTACATGTTGAATTTTTGTGCTTATGGCTAGAAACCAGTGCTATTTGCAGCAAGCGGCAGAAAACAGACTTGAAGGGTTAAACAAAATTAGATATTTATATTATACCCATAATTGGGTCATAAAATCTAGGAGGATGTAACAGGCTTAATAATAACATAATCTACAGGACAAAGTTAACTTTGTAGAAGACTAACTTTGTAAAAATAAACATGCAAGCAAGCTTATGAATGTGTAATTCAGTGTGTATGCAAATGCTAATTGAGACTCATAGTAAGAGACTAAATAAAGTGCACTAGGGCAAAGTTTTAGAAGAAATAATAAGATGTGATACAATATAAAAAGAAGAATATATATAAATTTAGTGTAATAATTAAGCATTTTGCTTGCTGTGAGTAGATTATTCTGCATTATGTCTTTATATCTTTTAATACCACTCAAATCAATCAAAAGTCAAGAGAATTCACTCTTCAATCACCATATGTTGACAAGGAACACAGGCAGAATGTTCTTCAAGATGTATAGGAATAGCACCCACTAAAAGAACAATTTTTCTCTGTTATTCAGAGGGAAATGCATTGTGAACGTCTAGATTTGTTTTTATCCAATCTAATCAAACAGAAATCGCAGGCACTCCTGAAGCCTTTTCTTTAGACAAACACTCATGAATAATTAAACGCAGCGAGACGTTAAATAAGGCAAGACTTTGAGTAAATAACATACCGTTTTCCCTACTCGATTACAGAACCAGCTATAAATCCAACCTGGCAAACACATTATTCAACGCTCGATAGGCCTTTTGATCAAAGCACAGCTATGTGCATTCAGACACACACACAGCTCGTAAATAACCCCAAACAAAATGCCTCACATTCACAATTTCTGACCCAAAAAAAAACCTCAGAGTCATACATGACAGCACTGACAGTAAGCAAGACATACAGTTGTGTAGGTTTCAAAAAGGATGGTCTACTTCTGCTTCAGCATTTTGTTCGTTTACAACTGAGCTGAATCTTCTGCTTGACTGTGCATTAAATCACTTCCTCCTTATCGGATTTATATCATGGTGGTCTGCTTTTCACATGTTTCTAACAGTCATATACTGCAGCCCATGCTATACAAGGTTTTCCTAAAATAGCGCCAGGCGCTATTGATCAAAGTTGTGATCAAGACATCTTCCACACATTGGTCATTTGATTTCCAGACAAAACAGCAATTACGTACAGGTTATTACTTTTTAGTAGATAAATCTGAGATTTTTAAGATTAGATATAAGATAATAAGAGTTTCCAAAGCTGGAGTTCAGAAAATTATTACAACAGAGAAAATGGGACTCCTAACAACAATGCAGGAGTAGACTAGAAGAACTGTCACCAGATTAACAGCAAATCTTTGAGAGAGAGGAGAAAATCAAGCTTCATTCACCCCAGAGCCCAGACCTCAACCTCATTAAATGTGTTTGGAATTATTTGGATTGTGAGAAACAGAAAATGCCAGAAACTTCTAAGACTGAACTTTGGAGGTGTGGAAAAACATCCCTACAGATTTCTTCGAAAAAACTGAAAGTCTGGAAGGTATAATAAAGGAAAGGGTGAAATGCTAAATAGCGAAAAAAATGAAATGAAAGTGAAAATATATTTTGTCACTGAAGCTTCTGAGTTAACTTCTGTTAAATATATCATTGCTATTGAAACAAAACCTTGCATCTCCAAAGTGACAACCTTATAGGAAAAGGAAAAAAAAACTTTACTTTCAACTTTACTTTCAAGTCAATGGAACCAGACCTTTTTCTAAATAATTTTGGCCCATTTCTTTTCATCATTAAATTTACACACAATGTAAAGGACAAGAGGCATTTTCAAATTATGCTTATAATTATGAAACAAAAATGGAGGTATGAGTTTTTTTTTCTGATAACAGCAATATGTTTTCTGCTTTTTTTCCTGATTCTGAAAAAATTGCCCATACTTTATATATGTTTTGACTTGTAATTAAAAGGGGTGAAGGGTGGCCTCTTCCTTAGTACTAGGCTTGTCATGATACTAGAGCTCCTGCTTTGACATCAATACCAAGTATACCATCAAAATACTTAATATTACAATGATTCTATAGCTAAAAATACACACGGTCATGGGTTTGCTGCATTGCACATAAAAAAAATCAGTACAATACAAACCAGATAAGTAACTAAATAATTTAGTTTAGCATGGCCTCTTACAGCATGTTCAGATGAGAAGATTAAGAGTAAGAAGAGCGAGGACAGTGAACATTGTGTATCTTTCACTGCTGTGTTAAAAACTGTCCTATTCTTTTTGTGGATTGTTTTAGAAATCAGAAGATCACACACAGTATGTTGCTAAATAAAACTGTTTGCATGTATGTTGAAGATAAAAACACAATGAGACCTGTGAAGAGAGATTTAGCAACATTTCACATTTGTGCTTTGAGCAAAGCTGTGCACTTGTTCATTTTTTGGTTTGAAAATAGCTTTAATGTTTAATGTGCTACTGCATCTACATCATAATAGCTTGTGCTTTTTGTCTCAGATTTGAAGATTTTAATCACGAGTTCTCTTGTTCAGGTGTGATGCAAAAACAGGAGTAACACACACAGAAGGGTAAACACTAACAACCCTTTTGAAAGGCAACAACAAAACTAGTTAGTGTTAGTGATATAAATAATACTATAACATATATATACTTTATGTTTCTTCACTGTCCATGTAAACATGACTACAGCATGACTAGAGTAGCTGGGTCATTCCACTAGAATGGTTCAAATTGGACTTTGACATTTTCAAATGTTTTGCTTAAATGTATCATTGATATGTATACCTCACAGTCAAACATGTAACGGGGTTGAGTGTGACGGGGTTGTGATTTTTGCACAAAATAGCCGCTGCTCTACATCCTGTATACCAGAGAGAGAGCACATGGCATGCATGAGATTCAGAATTAGCATATAGTTTTGAAATAAAAAAAACTTTTTTTATAAGTAATAGTTTTCTATCTTTTTTTCATGTGACGGTGTTGAGTCACTGAGTTTGGCGACCACAATATCACAAGATAAATGACCAAAATTAAATAAAAGAAGGAAGCCACTTGCCTGTCTTTGCTGTCCTGTTGTCCAAAAGACTTGAGTGATGTCACTTCTTGATGTATATGGATCATATGGATCATACCATTGTTTTTGTGGGGGAGATTCATTTGTGTTACGGGGTTGAGGGGTTACTTAGGTACAGAACTAAATAATGTGATTTTAATAAATAATTATCAATTAATTTTGAAAAATAATATCACAAACAAACACAGACAGTTGTTTAGGTTGACATCAAAATATATGGACTTTTTTATAGTTGTATTTGGTATATTCTAAGTATACTTTCGTTGAAGGCCATGAGGGACATGACAAAATAGGTGGTGTCAGCAAAAATAAATAAATAAACAAAGTTCTCATAAAAAGATCAAATAAAAAAAAATACACTGTATTAAAGGAGATATTTCAATGTATGTGTAAAGCTGTTAAAATATAGATTTTTGTGACCCAGTAGATAAAATACACCTAAAGAGGAGATGAGGACTCAAAATGTGCCATTTCCATGGAATGACCCAGCTATATGGAGCATCTCTTTGTGTGACCCTTGGTGATGCCGAGCATGTGTGTGTATCCCCAGTGGTTTCAGAGGCTTATGGAGGCGACATTTATTTGTCTTGAGAGTACAGATGCCCTTGGCCAGGCACTCTGTTGTGTCCCCTCTGTCCTCTGCGCATGTGTGTGTGTGTGTGTGTGTGTGTGTGTTTGGGAGGGAGGGTTGGGGGTTCAGGGGGGTGTTAGGTGCGAGAGACAATTTTATCAGGTGCTTGTGGATTTTACTGTGCTATTTTTCGTTTGCTTTCACACCTGCTGCACTGACAGCATACGTGTGTGTGAATGTGCATGCGGGTGTCAGAACAACAACAACAAAAAAAACATGCTGATGGAAAAGGTGATGGCTCCTGACCCAGTCTGAACTGGCTTTTTGCTTAGCCCACCAGTGGTTAAGCAGACCAATAAACAAAATGCTCTGTTGACTTTTCAATGCTCATTTTACTCTCACAGTCCAATGTACATATTTTTCCTCATTTCTTTTACTATCCTTGGTAAATTAGTTTAGTAAATCATTTGGTAACACTTGATTTGGAGTGGTCTTCTGTTACATGATTAATAAACTCTTAACAGATTATCAGTAATACATCAACAACATATTGAAGTAGCCATAGTGAAGCATCTGAATACTTTGAAGTAAATATCTTGTACATGTTCTATTTATACATTACTTACATTAAGCAGATGTATTGTTAATGTTACTTCCATAATGCAAAACTTAACCTCAAGCCACACCCTGACCCTCACCCTGGCCCTAATCTTAACCCTAACATTAACCTCAACCCAAAACCTATTCCAACCCTTCATATGTTTTTGACATGTTACTGGGAGTTCATTGAGTGAGTGTTTGTTTAATCTAAAAAGGACCACTCAAAATAAAGCGTCACTATTTAACATTAATATCATAAATAAATCCAGTTATATAACTGCAATCAATCTATTAGCAACAATATTTTAACAAAATCATTTAATATTAGGCCTGATCATTATTTTGTTTGCTCTCAGTTGTTGGTAATATTTGCCTTAATTTATTTTCCAAAAGAAAAGGCTTAATACATTGAAATCTGTTTTAGAAAATTAAAAACTAGTTAGACCTTATATGAAGGAAAATAATCTGGATGGTCAGAGGGTGGATCAGCAGTGGCATACAGTCAGCGGGGTGCTGACCTTATCAAGCCAGTGGACTTCCTATTAGGGAAACCACTGAAAAATACATGCAGGTTTTGGGCCTAATCAGTGCTGGACAATGCATCATCTATAACAGTATATCATAGAGATGTTCCCAAGGAGATTCATGTGAGTCCAAGTTCAGCCTCCAGTTACTGGGGTGCGACTCTGTGTCATGTCTCGATTCTTCAGTACAGCATTTTAGACACTAGATGCAGGAATAGCATTTTACAAATTTAAATGATTTTTAAAAACCCAGCAGGTTCAACATGGTTTCACATTACACGCCTTTCAAATGAGGACAGAACAGAAGAGCTCCACAGCAAATATGTTGTTTAAAGGAAAATGGCATAGCAACTTGAAATTGTTGGTTATACTGTAGTTTGTATAATGTGTAAGCTAGCTAGCTAGTGTAATAGCTATTCCAACTGACACTTCAGTAAATTTTAAGGCAACATAGTCTGTAATCTACTAGAACTTCAGATAGATTTGATTGCATTTGATTGCATTGCATTAATAATTGCTCATGACTGTGGCAAAGATTCCAGGCCATACACACAAAGTTGAAATTGGCAGGTTTTAGTTAGTTATATTAATTTTTTTTCAGCCTAAAATAACCCAAACTGCAGGTTCCGAGTTCATTTGTGAGACTTTTAAAGGCAAGGCCAAGTCACAAAACCAGTCAACTTGAGTCTGGTATATCAGAATTGTCACACTAGCGGTTAGCAATATTGATAGATAACATTAAATGTTATTAGATCTTTTGCTGGGTGCTTCAGATTGTTTAGAAACAACAGTTAAAATATATCAAAAATACTAAAAATACTATAAGTACTAAGTTTACAATCTGAAAATTAGGGGTGTAATTAGGTACCTATTTCGACTTTTGATTTTTTAATACTTGATTTTTGTAGGACTGGGACCCCTTATTGATTTTTCAATATTATCCATCACAGACATGAAATCAATAGGTAGAATCATTTTTTTTCAATTTCATAAGAGTGACTATTCAACATTCCAGTCCTTTACTTCATTATTTTATTTCCCATGCAGCAATGGGTTATCCTGTGTGCTGCTACATGAGGAAATGCCATCAGAAACAGTATTTCCCCTTCTTAATGTTAAGTTTAATAAGTCTTTTCACATCGAGTTGCTTTTTATGAAGGAAAAAGCAGATGTGATTTTTAATGCACTGGAACCTTTGTCCTGATGTACTTATTTAATTAAAACTTTACAGGAAGAAGACAAAGAGGAAAAAATTTATTTGTTTGACTTTTTTTTTGGGGGGGGGGGTATTAAATGGTATTAAATAACGATTTAAATAAAGACACATTTTTGTGTTAAAAAAATCTTGATTCTACACAGATATATTACAGATTGGTTTGGCTCAGATAAATAAAAGTTCTCAAATATATCTTTCCCAGTATCTGTCATGCTGTCATCTAACAAAGTAAACTTTACAAATAGGGGCAGTTGTGGGCTGGAGGTTAGGTAACTGGCCTTGTGATCGGAGGTTGCCGGTTCGATCCCCAGTGCCGACAGCACACAACTGAGGTGTCCTTGAGCAAGACACCTAACCCCCCCAATTGCTCCCCGGGCACTGTGGATAGGGCTGTCCACCACTCCTGGCAAGTGTGCTCTCTGCCCCCTGGTGTGTATGTGGTGTTTCACTTCACAGATGGGTTAAATGTGGAGGTGGAATTTCCCCATTTGTGGAATTAAAAAAGTATCACTTCACTTAAATCACAACCTCAGAATGAAATCCCCCCTCATCTAGCCAGATGGCTAGTTTTGATAATTGACAGTGGTTTTCATAAAAGACAGCAAATAGATCCTCAGAAGAGACCAAGGGGTGTATAAGCAGTAAACAAAACAAAAAAAAATAAATCAGCACATACCAGCATGCATTTCCTACTAGTCTAACCTGGTCTGGTTTATGTTCGTCTGGTACTGGTTTAGCTGGTCACCCAGCAAGGTCATGCTGATGACCAGCATAGCAGCATTAAAAACACAATATTTGTTGGTTTTACTGGTGACCAGGCCTGCTGGTCTATGCTAGTTTTCTAGCAGGGCTAACATTTCATATAAGTAAGTTAAATTGGCACTGGTATGTTCTGTAGCTGTAAGAAAGTTTACTCATGTCAATGCTTTCATTCACATATTTAAGTATATTGAAATGTGATATGTTAAAGCTCATCCACAACTTACAAAACTAAATTGCTATGTAACACCCACAAATATTTTTGTCAGATTTACTAAGAAAGCCTGTGATTTCAATGGAAAAATAAGATCTCAATACTTTAGTAACACATTTAACACAAATACTAATCTAGATACTCATAATAAGCCATTCAAGAGGAGTTAATCATTCAACAAACACATTTTTGTACACAGTGTTCTTAAGCTTGCCGTTGGTGTCATTTTAAGTAAAGCAAAAAGACACTCTTTTAGCAGAAAGTGCCAGTACTCAGAAAGCATGGCTTCATTAACTTGCTAATGCCAACTTAAATATCATCAGACACTGTGCTGTATGTGTAAAATATTACATCCTGCACTAGTTCTCATTGTTATTTCTTTGCTTTCTCTCGGTAAGCAAGACATGACTGTCCTGAATCCCTCCGTCTTTTCTCCTCCTCTTTTCCTCCCTCTTGTCTCTCCTTTTGCCATCAATTTCACATGAGAGTCAAAAATCCTGCTCTGATTCCCTGTCCTTGCTTCCTGCACGCCAAACGGTCCACCATGAATAATTCAGCATTTTCCACGCTAAAAACGTACGATGGTGAAAGTCGTTCTCGAAGCCATTCATGCTATTTTAAAACCAGAGCTGTCACTTCTCAGTCAACCTTTCTCCTCTTTCTATCTCTCTCTTCCTTCGTCGCTCTCTCTCTCTCTTTTCATCCCCTGTTTGCTCCATCTGCCTCTCTCCTCCTCCCCTTTGCTCTCTCACTGCTTTTCCCCATATGAAGGCTCAGACAGAGGTTAACAGGGGAAAGAGCATGCAATCTGAAAGGGCTGTTACAGACTGACTCTGGGTTCAAGGCTCTGACAAGGACTTTATAACCGAATGCTAAGGGCACCATATTGGCAGCAAATTTTTTTTTTATTGAGCATTAGCATATTCATTTAATATTTCTCCCCATTTAGCTGTACCTAATTCCCAATGCCTCTCTGCTATCATCTATCTTAGAGTGCCATTGCTGGTCTAGGATGGTGAAAGGGTTCAAAACATTTATGTGTGACTCTGTGTTTGTGTGTGTGTGTGTGTGTGTGTGTGTGTGTGTGTGTGTGTGTGTGTGTTGTTAGCAGTACTGACTGACTGTTGAGGTGTGTGTGAGGGTGTTTTTTCGTCAAGTGAGATTTGAAGATAAAACCTCTGCTCCAGAAGAATAAATTTGGAAGGGTATATAAAACCTCATTTCCAAAAAAGATAGGACGCTGTGCAAAATGTAAATAAAAACAGAATGCAATGATGTGCAAATCATTTCAATCCTATATGTAATTGAAATTAGTATAAAAGACAACATACCAAATGCTGAAACCAATATTTTTTTTGTTTGTTTTTTGAAAAATATGTGGCCATTTTGAGTTTGATACCAGGAACATGTTCCAGAAGCTGGGACAGAGGCATGTTTACCACTGCACTGCATCACCTCCTCTGTAAGTGGAACTGAGAATACCAGCTCCACAGTTCAAACTGCTCCACAGTTCAAAGTCTCCTTTGTCATATTTATCATTTCATAATGCATTAAATGTTTTAAATGGGTGACAGGTCTGGACTGCAGGCAGGACAGTTTAGCACCTTGATTCATATCATGTAGAATGTGGTTTATTATTGTCTTGCTGAAATAAGTGAGGTCTTCCCTGAAAAACATGCCATCTGGATGGCAGCAGAACTGTGTGCTGTTAAGTTAGATGGTCCCTCTTCTTTTTAGCCAGGAGGACATCACCATTTCCAAAAAGATTTTTAAAATTTGGTTCGTTGCACACTTCTCCACTCCACCTCAGCCCATCTTAAATAAGCTTAAATAAGACTATTTCAGGATTTTGCATTTAACAGCAAAGTGATGATGGGTGACAATGGATAAAACAACATAAACAAACATATTTATTTTATTGAATGTAAATCATTAACCTTGTGGAAAAAGAACCAATATTACTTATTAAAATCTAGCAACACTGGCTCTTTTTTCTTAATTTCAACTGATTAGATGTGTGAAAAAGTAAATATAATTAAATAAATTAATTTATTCAGAGCTGGCATGCTTTTCAGAAGATTTGCAACAGCCAGTTAACAAAACTGTAGACTAAACATCAGCAAGTGGAGGGGGGTGGTAAGAAGTTATTTCTCACCTTGGTTTATCACATTGAATAGATAAATGGAGTTCATGAAGATTTTAAAATGAAACAGTTCCATCAAATTACAGCACCAGAGCTCAGCTCTGTTTGCTGTTAATACGAACCTTCACTCCGGTTCACTCTGGCCCAATTTAACTGCTTGTGTACAGCAAGACTGGTGACAGTTGGTGACAGAAAAATTTTTATACAGTAGCTGGATAAATATGGGGAGACTGAGACAAGTCCGAGTAAAAATACTATAGAGTCTGAGACTATAAAAAAAAGTTCTCAAGTCTGGACTTGAGCTCTCCAGTCACGCTTCACCACAGTGCTAGTGATCACTTTCTAAAAGCATCACATTCCGTAAATAACTGCCAAATATAATGTTGGTGTAAATAACTTGTTACACCACATTTTCATTATTGTAAAAATAATATCTCATCTGAGATATCAGCAACGCCAGTATACAGTGCATCCCTATCCCTAGAATGTCTGTGGTCTGAATGACAGCGATTGCACCTGTGTGTGTGTGTGTGGGGGGGGGGGGGGGGGGGGGGTGAGTGAGAGAGAGAGAGAGAGAGAGAGACAGTGATGCAGAACTAATACCTGAGGATCTGTTCTATTACAACAGAATGAACAAGGTCCAGCTGGGTCTCTCTCTCTCTCTCTCTCTCTCTCTCTCTCTTCTCTCTGCCTTTCTTTTCTCCCCTCTTTCATTTTTTTTTTATCCAAGCCCA
Source organism: Pygocentrus nattereri (assembly GCF_015220715.1). Taxonomy (NCBI): domain Eukaryota; kingdom Metazoa; phylum Chordata; class Actinopteri; order Characiformes; family Serrasalmidae; genus Pygocentrus; species Pygocentrus nattereri. Next base: position 15,183,305 of record NC_051229.1, on the reverse strand, counting down.
ACCCAGGTCTGAACTAAACTGGACCCTGATCCAACCCACACCATTACATTTACAGCATTTAGCAGATGCTCTTATCCAGAGCAACTTATAAGAAGTGCTTTGTCTGTCTAGAGAAAGTATCTTTGCTAGTTACCAAAAAGTAACCATAAAGTCTGAAACTGACTTTAGTACAACAAAGATCTGTATGAAACTCACCTGAAGTGGCCCATCATCACCCAAAGTGTCTAAATACATTAAATTACTGATTAAATCATTGCCTACCGCCTGTCATCGAATTGAAGATAGATAAAATAGAAAATATAAAACAACATGATATAAAACATTTCTCAAGCTTTTTAAGACTGACAGATAAATGTAGAGCTGTTCTCATGCTGTACAGTACTGATGCAGCAAGATGTTAAACTTCACCTGCTTCATCCTAATACTCTTTCTCATAATGTAGAACATACTACAAAAGCAGCGGGTTGGATTCTGAAACATATAAGGCTATATTATCTGTTCACATTCAGCCAAATGCTCATTGGCCAGGACTTCACAGCACGGATGCACAATGACCAGAGGCATACTGCGTAAGCTTCTTTAAGGCAAAGAAGAGGAATGTTCTGCAATGGCCAAATCAATCACATGACCTCAATCCAATTAAGTGTGTATTTCACTTACTGGAGGCAAAACATCAGGTAGTCACTGACTGCAAAGGCTTTTGCAGCCAACCATTGCTTATGACAGTTTAGCTCCTGAGTGACACAATCATCTACACGTTGGCCCTATCATCAGGAGATTGGGAATTTGAGCCTTGTTGATGCTACAGTCATCTGTGGTCAGGAATCCAAGACAGCATAAATAGTCTCGCTCTCCCTGGTTGGGCAAGATGGACCTCTGTCTACCCCTATCACCTAGTTGACATAACAGAACTGACTGTATACTGAAGGTATAACATATATGGCATATAAACAGACACTGTGTCCATGTTCTGTCTTTGTTTCTCCTTGTTCTTTCACTCTCTTATCTTTCTCCTACTTCTTCTTTCCTCTCTCTCTCTCTCTCTCTCTCTCTCTCTCTCTCTCTCTTTTCTTGTTTCTCTCTCTCTCTTTTCTTGTTTCTCTCTCTCTCTCTTTTCTTTTCTCTCATATCTACATCCCACTATCTGCTGCAGTCTCTATAAACTCTAGTCCGCTGCCTCTCTTCCTCTGACTGACCCCTCTGTGCAGTGATTTGGAGGTTTATGTCCTGTCACTGTCCAAGCAAAGACAGCAAAAGTTCCTACATGATGTACTGACAGGGTTCAAACTTCAGTCTGAAATAACTGTCTGAACCCACCAGGACCCGATCATTTCTCAAATATTTGTCAGGCTCTGATCTGTTTAAATTTCACGTTTGGGTCTCTCACCTTTAAAGGGCGCTGATACTACAATTTTCTTGAGGTGCACTTACGTTATGTGTGTCATTTTATGTACTAAAAAGAGTCATTATACGTTTTTTAACCAACTCTCTTTATCCCTTTGAATTAAACAGGGTTGTTTTTGTTACTGTGCCTTGAAGACTCCCAGATGTAAATGAGATTGTAATGAGAGTCTGTTCTGATTGGCTACCCTGTATTGTGCCTTATTCGAAAAGTAGTCTAGGTTGTAACACTTCCTATAACCTCAGCATGAGCAGGCAGGGCTTAACTGTCAAATAAACTGATATATGTAAATGTGTTGTTTTTTCTTGACATCACAAAAATAAATTAAAAATAAGTTGTTTTTGCAGTTTTAGTTGCCATATCTTAACTGTGTAGACCGGAGACTGTGTGACTGTGTTTGTATAAACCTAACCATGTTTACATGATACATCTAACTGCTTTATTTCAAAAGAGCAAGGGAATATTGATTTCCAATGGTTCCATGATATGAGCCCTTTAAAGACACTGGCCTGCTTAAATTTTTCCCCTTACTTAACTCTTCATACCTACAGACTAAAAATTTTGGGATGTTGTTTGAAGGCACCAACTGAGAAAAAAAGCCATTAAATAGGAATTTAAACTTAATTTTAGTTGATAATTACTCTAATTGCTTTTAAGTTTGTAAGTGAGGCGATGACAGCTGTCATTTTTGCTAGGTAGCTCAGGACAGGTGGAGACAGAACCTGGGACAAGTTCACATATAAACTTCATACTGAGACAGAATGTTCTTGGAATATATTTGGGTCCAATTAAAGTCTCTCATTTATCTCCTCCTTCTTCTGGTTCTCTCTTTCTTTCTCTCTCTCTCTCTCTCTCTCTCTCTCTCTATTTTCCCTCACTTCTGCTTCTCTTTTCTTTATCCTCTCTCATTTCCTTCCATACTCACTGTCTCTGTCCTACTTCAATTCCGTGCTCTCACGTTCTCTCTCGCTGTGCTTATATCTTACTCTCTCTCCCCATCTCTCCCTCTCTCATTCTGCTTACATATTCCTCTCTCTATTTTGTTTCTGTCTTCACTTTCACTTATTTTCTTCTCTCTTGCCATTCTCTCACTCTACTTGTATCTTACACTCTCTCTTACTTTCTCTCTTCTCTTTCCTCACTCTTACTTTCTCTCTCTATTCTATCATTTTCTCTCTCTCTCCTACTATCTCTCTCCTCTCTTACTTTCTTTCTATTCTCATCTCTCTGTTACTTTTTGTCTACTCTCACTTTGTCGCTCTCTTACTTACTTTCTCTCTCCATGCTCTCATCTCATTAACTTTCTCTCTATTTTCTCACACTTCCACTCTCTCTTACATTCTCTATCTTTTCCTTCACCTCTCTATCTACTCTTATCTGTTCTCTCTCACTCTACTTAAATCCTCCCTCTCTGCCTCTCTCTGTCCTTCTCTCTCCTTTTTCACTTTCACTCATTTTCTCTCACCTTTTCTTTACCTTGTTCACTGCTCCTGTCCTCTTTCCCAGCCCCCTTTTCTCTCTGTCACTTTCTCTTTTATTTTCTCTGCTTACTCAGCTTATATCTTCCTCTCTGTCTATTCTTCCTCTCTTACTTTCTCTCTTCTCTCTCCGTTACTTTCTCTCTGTATTTTCTCACTCTACTTATTGCTCTCTCTTACTTTATCTTTTCTCACGTTCTCTCTCTATTATCTTTCTCCTCTTTCACTCTTTTCTCTCTCTCTTCTCTCTGACTCTACTTACACCCCTCTTTATCTCATTTCTAACTTCTCTGCTTTCTTTATCTCTCTCTCTCCTGTCACTTATACATTTTCTCTCACTTTCTCTCCCTCTTGCCATTCTCTCCTCTCTCTCTTTTCATTTTCTCTCTCTCTCTTTTCTCTCACTCTACTTTACCTTCCCCCTCTCCCTCCCCTCCCTCCCTTTTCTCTCACATGTGCTCTCTCTCTCTCTTAGTCTTTGCCTCTTTCACCTCTCATTCTCTCTTTTCTCTGTTATGTATCTCTCATATATCCACACCCCAGTATGAACTGCATTATGAATGTCTGTCTCTGTGCAGTGATTTGGAGGTAAATGTTCTATCATCTAAATAAAGAGAACAAAAGCTCCTACATGATGCAGTGACAGGGTTCTAGGACAGGGTTGCTACGATATCACTGTGAGGGGTAGTGCAACTGTCTTCTGCATACTAGAGCAGTCCTGCCTCCTCTGGGCCTTTCTCATTTAATTCCAACTTCATCCACTGTCTGTCAGGACATGACACACGCTGGAGAAATTTAAATAAAAACACATAGAGCAGGAGAGCACAGTGAGCATGTCTGTTCACATACACTACACACTACACATTACCCTCCATCACTGAACTGATCCCTCACCAGCATATTAGACCATACGTGCCAGAGAGAAAGGGGAATGGGAAAGGAGAGAGAGAGAGAGAGAGAGAGAGAGAGACAGAGAGAGAGAGAGACAGAGAGAGGAAAGAGACAGAAAGAGAGAAAGGGGGATGGGGAAGGAGAGAGAGATGTAGACAGGAAGAAGAGAGAGGGGAGAAAAAGAGACAGATTGAGGGGGAGGAGAGACAGACAGGGAAGGGGGGTTGAAAAAGAGACAGAGAGAAGGAGAAAAAGAGATTAGAGAATGAAGACAAAGAGATAGAAAATATTTATAGTTATAATATTAAAAATAAAACCAAACACAAAAAAATATATATTTTGATCATTGTTAATAGTGATTATTACTATAATTAATGTGTTATTATTATGTGTTATTATTATTATTATCATCATTATTATTATTATGAGAGAGAAAAGAGTCAGAGAAAGAGAAAACTAGGCAGAGAGCGAGAGAGAAAGACAGGGGGACAGGGAGACAGAGAGAGAGATGTGAAAAATGAAAGAGCTCTGTCACTTCACAGACAGAAAGAGGGAAACAAGCAACAGAGAAGAGAATGAACAGCAATCTAACTGTCTTGTGTAAACAGGAGTGTTCTATCCATGTAGAGAGACAGAAAGATAGAACTGTCACTGCCCCCCCCCAGGGCTGCTCACCACTCTGGGCAAGTGTGCTCACTGCCCCTAGTGTATGTATATTCACTAGTGTGTATGTGGTGTTTCACTTCACGGATGTGTTAAATGCGGAGGTATCAAAGTATCACTTAACATACATACATGCCTAGTAGTTACAGTACTGTTCAAAAGTCAGAGACCACCTTTCTTTTCTTTAAAACGAATCAGCTCATTGTGCTTTACAAATTTGGGATGGATGAGTTTTCAGTTAACCGGGGGAAGAATTAATGTTGAACACAATGAAAAGATAGCCACCTTATGTTTTGCCCTCACCTGAGGGCTTTACTCTCTCTGGGAGGTCTGGGACCCTCCAATTGAAGCCCTAGATGTAAGTACCTATATGCAATAATAATTTTCATGTCTCATTTATATCATACACATATATACCTATATTTAATAACATATCCCATATATATTATAAATATGTAAGCATCTATATGTAGACATAATGTCCCTATGTAACAATAATATGTCCTATATGCATTGTATGTGTGACTACATGTAATCATTTTCTAAACCTAAGTCTATTTCAAACCCAAAACTCAATGTTTTTGTCTTGTCTGTTGAAACAAAATAAAACATGCAGTAAAATCATTCCTGTCCTAGGAGAACTTCCATCCTAAAAACTGGAAATTTAAAGAAGGAAAAAAAACTTCCTCAACTTTTAATGTAGCTTTAAGAAACTACATTTTAGTCAAAAGTAATTTTAATCCATTTCTACTTGTCTTTTCACAATAAAATGTTGACACAAAAGGTAGTTGAAGTTTTTTATACAGTGCACAATCTAAGAAAAGATAAGTGAAAATATGGAGACTTTCATACATCACTGATGTTCTGTTATAAGCACTTAAGTAAGGATCATTTTGTTGATTTTGATATTGTAGGTTGGCCCTGTTTTCTTTTGTTTACAAAGTCAGGACAAAATGAAACACACACACACATACACGCACACACGCAAACAACAGACAAAGCACAGTGTCATCCATAATTATGAGATATAAGGTCAGATAAACAGTGTAATTGAGGAAAACTGTCAGAATAAATGGTGCAACACTGCCTTATACTAAACCTCCTCACACAGACCCCAGCAATGTGCTTTCTGACTGCTGGTGATCAGCTGGAAGCCAGCGCATGCAGCCATGGAGCTCAATCTGCCAGAGCTATTTTTGAGAGGGCATTAAAAATTTAATCAATTGAATAAATCTTGCAGACATAAACCCAGGATTCGACTCGTATCATGTCCACCGCGTCTGTAATTTCCCCCAGATTGATCCATGGTCACTTTCTGTCCAGCTGCCCCTATGATTAGCTGATGATTAATCAGAATGCATTATTGATAATGGCTGCATGGAAGTTTTTAACTCACTTCTGACATAGGCACAGAGTCACTGACCATACCAGCAGTCAACTATTGGAAATCAAACAATGAAATAATTAAAACGATGATATTAAACCAAAATCATAAGACAACAGCCCTAATTAAATGCAAGTCTGAAAACCCCTAGTCAAACAATAAGTTTGGTGATTTTCTAAGTGAAACTATTCTATCTATTTGCAGAGTTTAACAAATGCAGCGAATATAAAGCAAAAAATAAAATATAAATTGTGTCATAACCTTTGCACAGGCCACATATTTTGCATTATTTTTTCCCCCAAAATGTTAAATTAACAGTAATTGTGTATCAAGTGTGTTATAAAAGTGACACACATCCACACAACATGTAATATGACCAGGGGCATATAAACTTTTGCATACAATTGTATACAGAAATTCAGTAATGGTTTCTCCTTTATGCTGATGATGAAGGTCATTATTTATCAATGTATTAATTCATTAATCAATCAATTTTGAAACATTAAAAAAATGATTAATACATAATTGATCAATTACGTCTTCATTTTTTAAATTTAAACTTCAAATAAAAATCCAAAACTCTTGGTGTATTGTTTTTGTCTATGTTCCACTACTGTGTAAATAATTCCTCTAGTCACATTTGTGTCTTGGAACAAAATAATGAAACTGAATTGGTGCACTGAATCATTTCCAGAAGAATTATAATCAAATCAGATCAAAATAATGTAACAGTTTTACACTCGAAACCATAGACAACAGCCAACTGACACATAGCACTGAACGCTAGGATAGAACAGTTCATCTAACTGTAATTGACTTTGAATAAGCTGCAGTATAGGCTCCCCGTTTCTTACACTGCTTTGCACCCCAGTACTGGGGGATGGGGATAGGGATTGAAGGGGTAAAAACTCCATGGAAACGGGCTACGGCTGCTCCAAAAAGAGGAGGGGGGTTTGGAGGATGGAGGATTGACCTTGAAGCGTGTTTCGCATGCGCAGACCTGCTACCCTTACACTTCAAACGAACAATTAGACAATGTTGGGGGAAGCTGTGTAAAGATTCAGGGTATGCGCTGGTGAATTAGTTGCATTATAGGTGCCTTTGAAAGACTGGGTGTGCAAGTGGTTTACAAATTGAAGCAAAATGTAGACAAGGCAGAGCTTTTACCCATTAAGTCTCTAAAGCTGACAGGTTTAAGGAGCTTGGTGGAGGGAGATGGTTCAGCATACCTCCACAAAACCAACTAAACACAGTTTTCCTTGTTCTAAATGTAGTTAAACAGCCATATCTGGTGTCTGAACTCTTCTCCTTTAGATTTGTACTGGACAAAAAGGCTAATGTAGTAGCATATCCTGATAGAAAAAGCGGCATAGACCAGTCTGGTCAGTAGCAGAACCAACTCTAGACCTGCATATACCAGGATAAAAGAGTAAAAACAGTGAAATGCATAATGCTTCATACAGTTTTTTCTGCAGGGTTGTGCACATCACTAAATCATTAAACATAATTCATGCTGGGAGTAATCCGTAGACTTATTTCTGGCACTGTATGATGTACTGTCATCTCTAAATTGGACAAAAGTGTGGACAAACTTGTGTGATGTGTGATGGTTTGTGCAGCAGTTAGCATGATGCAAACTGGAAAACAAGCTTCCATTACTTGTTAAGTACATTAGCTTCATAGATCCAGTGAAAACTGCAGGTGCTAAGTATATGGCTTATCAATGTGGTTGATATTGTAGTGAAGGGAAATGAGGAAAAAGTTGAAGTGAGTTTCACTCCTGTTTCACTCCTTTTAAAAACCAACTAGTCCTTCATAAACAATGTCACCTGCTCTTGCCTACATCCACACTGAAAAGAAAACAGTCACACAGGTCCTGCTTTAGCCTTTATTAGCATCAATAGCAGGCCAGACAGTGACAGCACTCGCTGCTTCCTCAGTTTGCTCTCACTGGAAAAGAAGCTAGCACTTGAGGTTAAGGCTTTGCTTAAGACTGTTGCGGTTTTCAGTCATTTGAATTTTAATTCCAAACTTGTCTAACCATATCCATTTACCCTTCACTGCTCCTGTTACCCATAACTGCCCTCATTGCAATTAGCTTCCTGACCAAACGTTAAAACAATAAAATGAAAATTGATTTTCTTGTTACTAAGGAGCTTTCCATGGCTCTGTCGCTGTCTGACTCTAATTCTCTCTCTCTCACTCTTTCTTTCAGCTTCTGTTCAGTCGGCAGATAATAAGTAATATACGTGACATCTTTTGAAATGGATAGAATTACTCATTTCTTGATATCAGACAGTCTAATATATATTACAGTGGGGTTGAGTGGAATAATAATGAACTGAATTAAAGTTAAGGGGCAGAAGCTTTTCTTTCTAGTACAGAACACACTTCTGCTGCCTTCAAGCAAGTCACTTAAACCACTTTCCTTTCAAAATGCTCATGTCAGTGTTGCTGATTGAATAGAAAAATATGCAGCCACTGTTGCGAACGCAAAAATGATTATATTGTGTCACATTAGTTACATTTACATGCAGTTCTTAGTTAGTCTAAGAAAGTGGACTGAACCATGGACCACTATACACACAACATACATGTTGTATGAAACACTAGTACATTTATAGTTCCCTTTACATATACACCAGTATAGTGGTTTGAAGTGCAATATTCTCTATTATAGAGAAACCTACTGACTCAGATTTCTATACAGTAGTAGTGGTGATGGGAACCAGTCTACAATGCAAATATCGACATTTTATTCACAATACAAAACCGAAAGATGACCTTTATGTGCCCTTGATTTTTTAAATGTAATGAAAGTAAAATAGTGGGAAATAAGAACAAATAAGGTTTCTTTATATTTGAGGCCTATTTTGAGGCCTGTCCTTCCCAACAATCACCACAGTTGTCCCAATTTCAGGCTGGTGTTAAATGATTACCTCCTCAAATTATACTGTATAGGGTTTAATCCAATTTCAACATCACTGATCTACTCACATGGCTATACTGATTTTGAATTGTAAATTCAAATAAATAATATTCTATATTAATGACTTACATGTCTAAATCTATTTGGGATTTTTAAATCATGCTACGCTTAGGTCAGCCAAGACTTTGTCAGACTATGGCAATCAGATTGTATTGTTTACCTACCATATATCATATATTACAGTCTAGACGTCTTAGTTAAACAATACTGGTTCTTGGCAGTTCTAGAAAAAAGCCTGACATAACGGTTTCAATTATTTAATAAGGCTTCAGGTCAAATTTTGCAGGAGTTTTTCAGACCACATCATATCTCTTTACAAATTAATGCACCACACACAGGCTCGAAAAGAAGGGCTAGCTCGATGCTTAGGTCTCAATTGCAAAATCAACATTATGCTGAAGAAGATATGATGACAATAGTAGATCATTCATTTACATCATCAAAAGACACATCCTTCACTGAGTTTTAATTGAACTCTCTTTGAATACTCTTCCTAAGCACTTGCAAGCACCTGATTCATCAGTTTGGGGAGGGGTCTGAAGCACAACTGATGTTACAAGACGTTCTTCCTTATGTTGTGTGCAATTACACACTTCCTAGAGAGGTATCCAAATCATCAACACTTACACAGTGTGGCTTTAAAAGAATCATCTGTGGTTTTAATATGGCATAGCTTAAAGAACCTTTTCTGGCATGTTACTTTTAAAGCCAACTTGGAAAACAGGAAAAACAGCACATTTGCCTTCCATGCTGTAACATATTTTTTAATGAAATGTGGTATCAGGGAGGGTCTCTGAGCTAGCTGAGTGTTTTCTCTCAATGATAGGTGGGGTTGAGGGAGTGGAAGGTAAACATGATTTCATATCGCTGGTGCATGGTCACATAATCAAAAACAACATTTTAGAGGCGGGCTTAAGTCATTACATTTTGATGGACCATTAAAGGAGAATACGCAATTTGGCTTTTAAATGATACATCTAAATCTGACCAGGAACATGAACTAACAAGGTATAAAAATTGGGTTTTTGGGTTTCAGGCTGCCTTTAAGGATGTAAATGTTCCCATTTCATGCAAATCAAGAAAAAAAGGTTATAAAAATACAAATAAATAAACAGCATGAGTTGGCAGTCAGACTTTCTTGGTTGGGAGGGAAGTTAGAGGACCGTTCATTAGGGCTGGTGTCTAATGAGCAGGGCAGGACCAACAACAGACACAGGAAATGCATTAGCCCTAGACAGGAAGTGCTGCCTGATATCCACTGGGTGGGTCACTACCTCTCTTCTGAAACACACAAACTTGCTATGGAATCAAACACTGTCCAAAGGAAATAACCATAGGACACCAAACGTTTGTTGATATTGTGTTCTTTTAAAGGCAAACTTACACAATGCACGCAAGTCTTACATAACATAATACACAATGTCCGGTCAGGCTAATCAGAATGGAAAACAATGCATTTATTCTAATTTGCTGGTTTTATTCATAATTGTCGCACCAGCAGGGCACCGGTACTAATGCTTTGGCTGGTCGCCATAATCAGTGTGCTGTTTTGTTTTAATTATGCTTAAACATCTAAAGAAAAAAATTCCTGCATCTAAGGACTCAAACAAGAAATGGCTGTCAAAAACGGGTGAAATACATGTTGCTCTTACAAATTAGACTTTGTTTGGAGCTTCTCTCAGTTCTTAAAGGACAAACTTATAATTGCGGAGTCTAATAGCCAATCTAACCCAAAGGGTGCTAAAGTTTTCTTAGTTTGTGTTGTGTACTTTAACATCATGCTCATACAAAATATGAGCTAACTACCTACCATTATCTATGTTTTCATGATGAGACACATGACAACGGACCAATCCTTGCTCCACCCAACCAACTTTTGCTAGGCTTGTTTTACAAAATGTTGGCAAAAATCCTATTTAAATCCCATCCAATGACACATTTTAGCAAATATGTTAACAATTGAGCATGTATAAAGTGAGCTAGTGCTAGCATGGTTACAAATTTGTTATGGCTGTTTCCAACCTAAAACTACACAGTCCAGTTCAGGAGCACACTTCAAAATGCAAACTCAATGTTATGTATCCTCAAAACAAGCAGAGAAGGAAAGAACACCAGCACTGCTGCCATCACAGTTGATTCCAGGTACAGGGGTCTGGCATGGGGGTGAAGTTCATTCTAGCCTGTGCCCTCTGGTCCACTGTCTGTGGCTCAGCTATGACTGAACAATAGGACTACAGTCACCACTGCAGCTGTGCTTCAGCCTGAGTATTACTATATAATTGGCACCCTCTGGATATGTAGCAACAAACACACTTGTAAATACAGTATTTTATATATATAGAGAAACCCTCCTCTCTCCCAACTGGGGGCTGTCATGGGCGGGATTGGTTTATTTCTCACATACTCAGATTTGTTTCTTCAATAGCTTTTGAATGGGGGCAAAAAAGGTTAATGTGTAATTTTTTATCGTTAGCATCCAAGACAATTAGCTGCCATTTAGTCTGTGTCTGAAACTGATGTAGAACATGTTGATTTCTGTGGACTGTAACCACTATGAAAGCTAAATGACTGTGTACCAATTACAGTGGCAATAATCAGGGTCCAAGCACTACATACCTTATGGAGCCAGTAGAGCACAAAAAATGGACAAAGCATTTATCTCTATTTATAACAGAAGTGGGGTCTAAAGGGGGATGAGGAAATTTCATACAAACTGACTTTTTGACCTTGGTATGGTAAGCAACAGATTGTTTTAACAAATAAGTCAAAATACAATGAAAATTGTACAATATGTGGACTTCATTTGTGTCTGCACAGTATTTTAGTCTCAGAGTGCACCACAATTTCCTGTTAAAATCAAAGGTTTTCTCCAAGGAATGATGCTGCTGGATTCTAAAAGAGCTTAGTTTCTGAACTTCTCTTCATGAGTTTTATGTCTGAACAATGTTCTAAGTGCTAAACTCTTCCAAAAACACATCCATAACATCCAATGATCCAATGACGTACATGACACATAGAAATAGATCATACTGTCATACTGTCACATACTTCTATGTGCATTAGAAAAAGCCCTTGCGGCCCAGTGAGTAAAATACGTGTTCTGGTGAAACAACAGCCTGCCACTAATGTCATAAGACGCTTGGTTTCATAAACTTCTCCCATCAACACAGAGCAGATAGAGATAAAGAGAGTGTGAAGAGAGAGAAACAGATACTGATATATTCATTCCTCTCTTGCTCTCTGTCTTTCTTTTTCTCTCTGGGTGTTGGTGTTGCTCCTGTTGCCAGTTGGAGGTTCTCCTGTTGCCTGTTTAAAGCTCCTCATTGCCCAGGGCAACGCGGTAAAGCGCCTGTCAGAAGCGCTCTCGCTGATAATGGCATGGCCGAGCGAGCGGGGGAGAGAGGCAGATAACACACGCCGCACGCACACATGCACACACACCAACACACTCACACACAAACAGCATCCTTTGTATGGTGTGTAGATTTGGGTCGAAGCATTCATCGTGCAAGCTTTTAGAATCATGGCACCGAGACGGGCATGCCACATTCCTGCACATTTGTATCCAGCTGCAGGTATCGGCAGTGTGTTTATATTTATCAGCTCTCTAGCTTTTACCCTGCATCTCCATCTCGTCTATGATAGTGCCATAAATGACCTACTTATGCTCCTCCCACAAATGTGTTCTTTCCTAACAATTGTTTCAAGATTGGACAAGCTTTACAGAATGACTGAAAAACTGCAGTTCAATCTAATAAGAAACTGTTTGTCTTGGAGTGGGATTGCCCATTTTTTCACACATTTAGTGATAGCTACTTTGACTCACTAGTTAGGTCTCCTTTTATCACATGATCCTACCAAATTGGCAGCGTGAGGTGCATTAAGGGCACATGCCTCCTCCAAGACACATAAAAAAAAAACACTGCATTTTTTTCAAACTGCTGCTAATGCCATGTTACTGAACATGATTGGAGGAGAATGGTAATTCTTTTATATAGCTATGAAATGCCCGTGTTGGTTAGCACTGCAGTAAGTAAAGGGTTTTTGGTTTGTAATTGAGCTAACATAGTCTTGCTTAGCTACAACAATGGAGCTCAGTAGTAAAGCAGTTTAATTTGTTGGAATCATAATGATCTGTAAATTGTGAACAGTGGACAGATGTTAAGATTTACGTGATAGTTCAAACATGTATTTTGTAACGTACTTTTATTGTTCACAGATGAAGAACATTTGTATGATGCTGGTGTATGATGATGTGCATTCCATAAACATGTATATATTAACCATGGCAAATATGTACATGAAAAATATGAGATATGGGCACCAGCAATTCTCATATCCCTACTACAAAGTACATAGTAAAGATTCTGCTATTCCACTGTGAATAATGTACAGGTTTGTACAAAAGTGTTTTGACCAATGTCCTGTCATGCTAGCCTAACCTTACTATGAAACCTTGCTTGCAGGTGGAGCATGGATGGGTCAAATCCACGCATCATGTCAATGCTTTACGAAAGTCCAGCCACAGTATTCCCTAAAGTGCTGATCTCATGCCAGATCCTTTACACCACAACACTAATGAGGATCATTCAGAGGAGAAAGTTGAGCCTGATCCTGGATCAACATTCAACAAAACCACCAACAAGAAAGAAGCTCTTCCACTGAAGTGAGTCCACATCAAAAACGCCCGTCAACTATGGTAATAGGACAACAGCTCAGTCAAAAATAACCATGCATTAATGAAGCAAAGCTCAATGTTAGGCTTATTGTGCTAATGATGGGTGACAGAAGGTGCAGGAAAAGTCCTAGGGACACTTACAGGAGTACAGTCCAGTCTAGAAAGAGTTGTACAGGGTTTTGACCTGGGCTTCTGACAGTAGAGCAGCACAATGTAATTACTGCTTAACTGACTATGTAATTAATTCCCTAATTATATAAATACATACAAATAATTGTGTGATTTCAATTGTAAATCTAGCGAAATGAGACTCTCTAATTATCTAATAGCCGTCAGGTCATTACTTATACTATCCTATATTACGCCCTCACCTGCACAGATGTGTGCGCGCGAGAGAGAAAAGCCAGAAAAAGAAGTTTACTCACCAAGGGCTGTCGCGCGGCTCCTGCTCCGTCCTCATCTGCCTGTCTGTGCGCCCGCGTGTGCGTGTGTGTTGTGTGTTCTCGCACGCTCACTGTCACCTCCTCCTCTCTGTCCATAAGTCACACGACGACAGCATCCGTGTTTGTTCCCAAATCAGGGCGAGTGCGCGCGCTGGCGAGTGTGCGTGCGTGTTTGCTCCACATGCCAATCACTTCCTCCGCTTCACACAGCCTGGAGTGTGTGTGTATCTTCAAACGCATGGACGAGGAGAAAATGAGCCCCCAACCTCCCCTATAAGGGGGTCTGCCGGAATAGCAGGGCAGCAGAGCGCTCGCTCTCTCTTCTGGAGTGCGTGTATGTGCGTGCGCGCGCGCGTGTGTGTGTGTGTGTGTGTGAGTGTGAGGGTAGAGAGGATTGGAGCGCCGACGCTTTCTGGAGCTGTTGCTGTCTCTCTGTCCGCGCGTTGTTTGGCTTCACTGTCAAGGGACTATCTCACAAGTGCATGGAGAAATCAATTACGTAGAACAGTTAAGGGCTTGTGGATAATTAGAAGAAAATGATAAGTGTTTGTTGAAGTGGTTTCTGAAAGCAAGGCTGCACGATATGTTGTTAATAATGTCAAACTGAAGGATCACCAGTAAGCAATATGTATCTCAAGTGCGAGATAGCATCACTTCCACATATGGATCATTCTGCTGAACTGGTTCACAGAAGGTGTTTGACTGGAACTTTAGTCTAAAATCCTTTTGCTTTAAATGACCTTATGTCTTTATTTTGTTTATTTTATTAAAACCAGTGATCGAACATTCAGTTTTGTCATCACCAATACAATACTGCTTCCAAAACTTTACCAAATGTTTCAGTAGCAACTGTTTCGTTTGTGACTGTTTTGAGCACAACTGAAAAATGCTAACCAGTACATGACTAACCTACACAGCTTTGAACAGGTGTAAACGGATAAAGTCATAATCATTTTTCATTCAAATTTTAAAAAGTTTCATCAAAATTTTAAAAAGTGCCACAAAAATTTCACAAATTTAGAAGTTAGGGTTTGTGACCGCCACCACCCAATATACACTGTCCTATAAATGATGATTTCGTATACACAGTGGCTAATATATCACAATTAATGCCCTGGTATTAAATAGATTGTATCATAATGCTTGTAAATATTTAAAGTCTGCATATTCAAATCATATTAATGAACATAATTTTCATATATAGATTGACAGGGAGAGTGTAAAGAAAGAAAAAACATAAAGCTTTTGTAAAAAGCAAATAAAAACAAACAAACAGAAAACATTATTTTATCTGGTTTTGAAACAAACTCTGGACATTTTGCCTAAAATATTCAAAAGCAAACAAACAAGCACACACACACACACACGTGCGTGCACACACACACACACACACACACACACACACACGCACACACACACACACACACACAGCTCATCTGCAGTAGTCCCTCCTTATAAATGTTTTCTCATGGGAGTAGTACACGCCAGTGTCACAGTGGAATCCGAGGGTCAGGGTTAAGGATATTAGTAGCCTGCTGCTCCTCTAAAAAGTGAAGCCTCTTTTTCCTTCCATCTCCACCTCAGAGACATGAGACCACTACAGACATGAAGACTCTGACCTTAGCTTTGACCCCTTACTCAACTCCATGGTCTGTCTTGCCACAGAGGAAAAAACTTGCATTCAGTTGATACTCTCTCTCTCCCCCGGCTGTCTATCTCTATCTCTCTTTCTCTCTCTCTCACACACATACATTTTTTATACAATGTCAGTATGAAGAGCCATTATTACAACTGCTTTGTAATAATAATATAGCCCATGTGTGCATATGTAAGAACCTACTTATAACTCCCAGGCTTATTACATCCTGGGCTTATCATTCAGTAACTACAGGGACTTCAATTAGGTTGTTTGTTCTTAGGTTGTAGGAGTGTGTAATAAACCTTTGTGGGCAGGCTTTAGCCATGTAAGGGGTTAATAATATGTTCAATATTTGTTATATACAATATTATACATATGGGGTATTATTATTACAATATTATAATCAATTACATATGTATGCACACAGTACATATGTATGTATCCATATATAACAATAATAATAATATCCAATGCTATAAATATGTAAGTACCTATATGTAACAAGAATGACCTATACATATTGCACAGTGCTGTGCAAAAGTCAGAGACAACCCTTCTTTTATTTGATTTTCATTCAAAACAGCAATTAACTTCAAGATATTTATTTTTCCGCATCAGCACAAAAGCAAAAAATGCATACATTAAAAAAATGACAGAAGAATAAACAACTAAATGTAATATAATTTTTTCAGTATTTTGTGTGCCCACCCTTTGCCTGTATTACAGCTTCTGTTCTTTTCAGAAGACTTACTTTTAGGTTTTCAATGAAATCTGCAGGGATATTTTTTGCAGTATTCCAAAACCATGGTTGTTAATATGGAGTTCTGGGAAGGCTTTGCACAAGATTTTGGAGTGTGTCTGTCTTCAGTCTTAGAAGTCGGTCTCATTTTCTGCTTCTCACAATCAAAGTAATTCCTATTACAGATTTATCAGCCCATAAAACCTTACTCTACATCTCGAGTGTATTTTTCATCTGTTTCCTTTTCTCAGTAGCGCTGAGTTGTGGACAGGAACATCTGTGGATTTTTTCCATCAGAAACAGAAGTGGAGCTTGATTTCATCCTCTCTCTCAAAGATTGAAGCTTTAACTTCTCTTTATGAGATGGTGACTGTTTTGGGGGTCTACCAGGTCTTGTATGGTTGGTAGAAATCTGAACCTTTCAATCATATTTTGGACACCAGTATTTGAAATTCTTGTTTTTTCACTTATTCACTTTTTTCTTCCTTATGCGAATGGAGTACCTTTTGTGTAACTTCCTCAGAAATATCACCTGAAAAATTCATTTGTTCTTAACGACAGTTTTGAGTGGAAATTGAATAAATGAAGGATGATCTCTGATCAAGTGGATATGTAAGTACCTATATGTCGTAATAATGTATCCTATATGTATGTATTGTAGATATGTAAATACCTACATGTAACTCATGGATATGTGACACACACACACACACCTACACACACACACACACACAGTGCTCATAAAATATTTTATAAGCAGCCTACTTGTGACATTCATGCATAATTTGCTCTAATCAAACTGCTTACTTTTTTACATCTACTTAAATGAGCAATTTAGTTTAAAGTGCTATTACAAATTTCTCTCAGGAACAGCTCTTGAGAAGTTCTGTGGCCATGATTAACCAAAATCTACATTTAAATCACTAAGTGTCACTGTCATTTTTCTCTACAGTCATTTCAGGCGAAAAACAAAAGCTGGATCCACTAAAAACATCTCAGCAATTTTCCACTTCTAAAATGTGTCAATGAAAGAGAAATGTGTTCAAAGACGCAGTTGCATTGCACTCATTTAAAATCCTTAGATGTGACAAATTGAGGCCACATTTTAAGTTGCCACTCTTGACAGCATACACACAGCATTAGAAAATAGATCCTTTTCGTTGTTTAGAGCTGTAGAGTTTGAAGTGTTCAGCTGGAATCTACTCAAAGTGCATCCTGTTCTTCTTTCCATCTTCACTTGCTGATATTTATTTATTTTTATATTCAACACAAGACAGCAGGACACCAGGGGCATGGAAATGGAAGCTCAAACATAATAAATATTTGAAGTATCATTCTGATTTAGGACAGCAGCCCTGCAATATTCATGATATTTATGTAATCTTTTAATGCACAGAGGGCTTCGTAGACTACTTATCAAATGCTGTTTGTTGCTAATAAAATGATGCAGTGAATTGACCTGATTCAAATGTGTACATCAGTGGTCTCCAACTCTGGTCCTGGAGAGCTGCTTTCCTGCAGAGTTTAGTTCCAACCTGCATCTTGTAAGCTGCACTGCCCGTTACTTAACTCTAATACATCTGATCAATCATGGACTTGGGAAGAGGTTATTAGCTGGAGCAGGAGTGGCAAACTGTGGTTGGAACAAGGCTCTGCACAATTCCCCATGAATTTTGTCTTTAGGTTTACTGAATTGTACAAAGTGTTTATATTTCATTTATGTCATTCATGTACATAGCTGGATCAAGTCAATTCAATGCATGACCTTTTTCTCCTGTAGCCAGCTCATTATATGGTAAAAAGTATGTGAACGCCGTCCATTACACCGGGATGAGCTTGTTCAGTGCAAAAAATGATCTCAAATATAATCAATAAATCAAATATTTATTCTGTTGCTATTTTTGTAAGCTAAATTTAAGATTATGTTATTTTAGACATATTTTACTTGTTTTGAGTAATTTTATCTCAAAATATTGGCAGATAAGCTTGATTTAAGAAATGTGTTTGAAGCCAACAAAATGATCTGTCAGTATATTGAGATAATTTTACTTGATAAAATTACCTAAAACATGAAAATGTCTAGAAATCAACTAGATAATCATATAATGACTACAAAAACACCTCAAAATGAGAAATATTAGATAGATCAACTAGATTTAATATCATTTTGTTTGAAAAGTGTTTGACATTCCATTCCAAAACCATGGGTATTAATGTGGAGTTCTGGGAAGGCTCAAGATTTT
Source organism: Pygocentrus nattereri (assembly GCF_015220715.1). Taxonomy (NCBI): domain Eukaryota; kingdom Metazoa; phylum Chordata; class Actinopteri; order Characiformes; family Serrasalmidae; genus Pygocentrus; species Pygocentrus nattereri. Next base: position 15,164,756 of record NC_051229.1, on the reverse strand, counting down.
GGAATGAGTCTGTGGGAACCTATTCAGTCAAAAGAGTGTTTATAAGTTCATACACTGAAAGCCTTGCTAGCAATCAACATTTCAATTTATCCCAAAGGTGGTCAGTGGGGTTGAGGTCAGGGCTCTGTGCTGACCACAGTTTATGGGCTATGAACAGAGGCACAGCCATGTGGAGACTCAAGGTTTTGCTCCATCAGTGACAGATATAGTCATTTTTTGGAACATGTAGTCATGGTTACTCTCACTGGATATTGGTGATGACTGGAAACTGCAAAATCAGGACAATTTTTTTCTAAAAAAAGGTATAACAAACAAACATCTTAACAGCAGTAGGTCCTCCTTATAATACTCCACCACATGATTTTCATGTACAGGTTCACCTGAAGCCTGTGATCACTTGAAGAAAATAATGTTAAAAATAACAGTTTTTAAGGTTTAACCAGTGCATCAAGTTGGCACATTTCCACATCTGTAGCTCATAACCCTATTCTCCTGCATTAGAAATCTCTCAAACCACTTTTGGCTTGAAATTAGCATTCCAGCTTTTATGCTAATTATGCAATTACAACTTTGCATATACCTAATGATATTCACTCATTCCTATAAATATATTAATTTACTCATCATAGCTTCACTGAGTTAATTATCAAATGTGAAAAGACTCAGTGCAAGATAAATAGGTAGAACAAATTATTACATGAGACTGCATGTGCAATGTTAATCTCTTTCTCTTTCATACAATCACTCACATACACATACAAACAAGCATTCAGATATATTACTTCATTCTCTCAGGCCCTGAATGACCACACATAAGGCAATTATCTCTTTGCTTTTAGTAGCCAGGCCGAAGAAATAGCCTTCCTTCTCTCAATATCTATATAGTGTAGCATTGTGGAATGGAGCGATAGATCAGCCCTGACAGCTTCATTAGGGTGAGTTAGCCAGGAAGAGAGGGAAAAAGAAAAAGAGGAAGAAAAGTAGGGACAATACAGCACTATACAGAACCACTGCTTTTACCGGTAAGAGCCAAGAAGACATGCAGAGAATCCACAATAAGAAAGAAAGTAGAAGAGATGGAGGGAGAGGGGCAGTAGGTAGGTGAAGGTAGGTGGGGCTGAATGGCTAACATGCCTTACTGGACATTCACAGCTCAGCTCATTAGTACTTGCGCTTTGCAAAGCCACTCATCATACATTTTCAAAATATCGACACCATTCCAACTCCAGAATGTTCGGGATGATCAGGAATGACGTGCTTGTTTACAGTTTTTTGATCCGATGTACGTTTTTGTACAGTCTTCATTAAATTACAAATTCTGTTGCCATAGGAATGAACGGGGTGAAGAATCCCATCTACTGTACTTGTACTTGACTGACAGACACCATTTTGCATATGCTGTCTCAGAGCAGGCCCACAAACATGAATTCAATGTTATTCAGACCCACACTCATCTGTTTGTCCTTTTTTTCTTATCACTTGTTTCTCCCATAGTGCCCCATTAATTTTTGACCCCACACAAGCCCAATTATTTCTTTGTAAGACAGCCACCAAACTGCATGTACTCAGGTCCCCAAGCTCTAATCCACAGCCAAACCGTTCCACACTGTTCTTTGTGTCTATTTTTTATCCTTTGTTCCTCCAGTAGACTCCCATTCATTTTCTACCCAACCCAAAGCCTATTATTTCCTTCACTGGACAGTCACCATGCTATTTGTACTCACTCATGGTAGGTCCCCAAGCTCTAATACACAGCCATACTGACCTGAACACCTCTGTGTGACGTTTTTTCATGTTGTTATCCCCATAGGCTCCCTTTCGTTTTAAACAACACCTAGTAACCACTTGGCCACCTCCTTAACAACCATTCAGTAATCACCCCTTACACCATGGCAACCACCTAGCAATAACTTTAACATAGCAACAGTCTAGCAACACTTTAGCAACCACCTAGCAAGAAGCTTAAGATGCACAATCACTCTGCATTTTCTTCAGCAAATGCAGTATTGTAGTTAGTTATGATATTGTTTAGGGATGCACCGTCATGGAAATTTGATGCTGATGGGCTGATGCTGATATGGGAATTCAATGTTGATGGGCTCATGCCTAAATCCGATATTTCATCTACGTATTTTCCAATGTCCATGACTCGGAGCACTGTTCAAGTCCTCGGCATGTCCCAGCATGTCACAGTGCGACACACAGCACTTTACCATAACTACAGTCAATTAAAGTTATATTCAGACCACCGAAATTTACACAGAGGAAGGTGAGCCAGTCTTTTAGGTAAGCAGACAAATGCTAATGGTAAGTTATCTCAGCTAACATTATCATTTTCTTTCGGCTTGAAAACATTAATATGATAAGTGAGGCTGACTCTTGTATTTCATTCAGTTTATTCGGGTAGAATGTAAAAATGAACTGAAACCTTTCATTTATCTGCTCTCCCTGCTGGCATTCAGTAGCAGCACTATGCTATGTGACACCACGCTCTATGATGCTGTGCGCCTGGTGTGTGGTGGCCTTAATTCAGAGTGCATGGTTAAACTGAGAATACTCACAGGACTTACATCAGACGTCCAAATGTCTGTAGCAAGGCTAATGGATGTCACATTATCATCAATGAGCTTGTGAATATGAATTGCTACCTATGTTATGTAGCTTCGATAGAGCTACTTCAGAAAAATAACGCTGACTAGGTTTGGTGTAACATGGCTCAAGATGCTTGAGCAGCCATTAAACCCAACATCCTCTTGAAACTGCTGATCATCCAGAGCAATAAATTCCATCACCCTTCCTGTAGTAGTTGTAGCTTTGTTGATTTTTTTTTTATTTCTGAAGGAGCTGATCAACCAGCTGAGTAGGTGCTTGTGTGCATGGTGCTGTGAAAGACACTTTATTGTGCTGCTGTAGTGCAGCCAGCATTGACCAAACATTAACAGTACTCATACATTGAATGTCATCAAATAATGGTTTAAAACATCAGCCAATTCTAAGCATCAACCCAATGCTGGTAATTAAAAAGCAATTATCTGCCAATACCAATATGATCCCAATATCATCGTGCTTTCCTAATATTGTTGGATGTTCACAATTTTATCTCAAATGTAGTTGAATGCAGAAGATATGTTTGGTCTTTGAAGTTCAAAGTCGTAAGGAGCTCTGAGGCTAACATAGTTTAGAAATAATGGAAGCAGAAGGAAAGTGGTCAGAAATCCAAATGATTGGAGTTAACCTTATAAAGTCTGTTGCATTGATGACATCACTAGGCATCTATGGGAAAACAGAACTTCCAGCTCTACTTTTGCTTCAGATGGGAAAAATTCCACAGGTGTTTATGTCCATCTTTCCACTGTGAGAAGACAATTCAACACCATGAGTCTGAAAGTAGCTGTGTAGCTGTCAAGAAGCCCTCACTGAGAGAAGGAAACAGACATAAAAGGAAGACAATTTGCAAATCATACAAGCTTCTGGTGTGCTGAGAGCAAAGGACTGATCACAGCGGAGTTCAGACCTCAACATCACTGAATGTGTTTGTGATTACTTGGATCACAAATACCGTAAAGTGCAACTAACTTTTTAGACTAAACTTTGGAGGTCTTAAAAAAAATCTCTGCAGATTTCTTTGAAAAACTACAAGCATGTCTCCCTGAATGAATAGAAGATGTACATGTGGAAATTAAATAAAGGGTGGTCTTTGCCTTTTGCTCAGTACTGTAATGTCACGGACAGTAAGGAATAGTATAACAGCATTTTCCATGCGATCCTGCTGTCATATCTCTGTTACAGCCATGACACTCTGATATCCTATACTTCAGCAAACAGACTTCATGCATTCAGCAAATACTGCACCTGTCACACTGTGTGTGTGTGGGTGTGTTTGCGTTTGTCTCACACATTTCTTGGCCCAAGGCAAATCATTCTGCCAACTTCCCCAGCTCTAGAGAAGTGTACTCAGGCTCGAGACGAGCAGGAGTGCTCCAGGGTAATGCACTTTTCCCTTATGAATACCACCGCCACTGGAATCCTGTCACCATGACTCATGCCTGAGACACCAAAAATTACGACACAAAAATGATTTGTTAAAACATACTCATAAAATATTTCTTACAGGGAATGGGGTTATTCAGGAACTGGAGAATATGGCTGTGTAATATAATATGATGAAAGTTTTTCAAATCTGAAAGAGAAACTGCTTCTCTTCTGTAGTAGAAGTGACAGCCATGAAACGCCTGATTGGTTCCTCAATAGCTCTTTGCCTGTGCTTTGAAGAGAGAGAGAGAGAGAGAGAGAGAGAGAGAGAGAGAGAGAGAGAGAGAAAGAAACAGAGAGAGAGAGAGAGAGAGAGAGAGAAAGAGACAGAGATGAATGGATTATTCATCTTCAAATGTCAGTCTTCAAATGTCTTTGCCGGTGTGTCTCTCTGTCTGTCTGTGTGTCTCTCTGTCTGTCCGTGAATGTGTGTCAGAAGCCTCCAGAGACGCCATGCGGATCCTGCTGTGCTTTGTCACGCTGATGAGGTGGGCCGGCATTATTCTGGCTGAAATCCTCCACAGCCCTGAGATGCATGTAAATGCGTCACTGCGGCTGCATTAGTGCAGCACTGCATGCAGTACTGTGCTCTAATGCACATGTGCTCTTAAAAAAAGTAATGCAATGAATTTGAATGAATAAATTATATTACATCAACTGTCTTTCAGTTTAAACATACTTTTGGCTATAATTGTGCTAATGTAATATATTTTATTTACGTGGAAATTATGTACACGTTTGAATCGAGTCAATTCAATTTAATTAAAGGAAAACTCCAATGATCTCTGTCTGCCAGATGTGTGTCACTCAGCCATGAACAATAATTCTAACACTTTCTTGCACTTTTCCCTGTGCAGAAAACCTGCTGACTCAAAACACATTTATAATCAGTGGCGTGGTGTGTTTCAACCAACTGGGAGGGTGGTGCCCTTATTCATAACCCAAACACAGCGATCCAGTCTCATATCAGATTCTGCTGCCTCGGTGTATTCATACTGTGTCACTGCTGCTAAAGCTCCACTCTTCCACAGCACCCCTACTACTTTTTAGTCTCTGGTCATCCGTCTTGCTGAGGAAACAAATGTTCCTCATATCATAATCTTAACTGTTACCCTAACCATTATTTATGCACGTTCCTCCATTCTAATGATGCACACAAACACTACATAAGTGCTAATAGCTCTCTTACATGGAGAACCTTAAACCTGATCTGTTTAATTTTTTTAAACATAAGTCCTCAAAAATGGATTTAAACGTAATGCCTTAACTGTATTAGCAAACTATGTTAACAATATTTACTTAACCTTGAGCCTTTGATTGGAAAAAATGTGGCCAATTGTTTTAAAGCAATGCATTACTTTTGCCTAGCAACAGCTACTTGATTGGTCAAGACCAATATTTTTCTGTGCTGCTGACTGGCTAACAGCAGGGCAATGAATCTATTTGAACTCCTTATCAGTAAATTGTGGTGAATTTGATCTTATTAATTCTATAGTCGTAACATTATTTTCTATTATATTGGTTATTAGACTGTGTAGATTCTGATTGAGTTTATTCTGTGGGCCTCTGACTGAAATGGTGGAGCTGATGCAGGAGGCATCTGAACAGGAAAGGGGCCCCCTGAACGTCAACAATGCTATATATGGGGGTTAGGCGACTAGGGCTACTCTGGACAAGAACGTATGTTTATACCAAATTTGGCTGAAGAAGATCCATACATCGAACTAGGGGCTATTTTGACAGAAACCAGATGTCCACACCGGTATAAAACCTGGAGTTGTAAACGTATGTGTCAGAGAATTTTGGCTGTTCTCTCCAAGCTGTTTCGCGAAGGCTTGTCTGTGACTTCGACCTCTCAATGCTAATAAACATCTTTATATGCAAGAGACGAGTGTCACCAAAGAGTTTGTTCCTACACCTTCACAGCATTGCTACTAAAGAAACCACAAAATCTTTATGTAAAATGGAGTTTTATAGAACACTTTAATGAATTCTTCAGAATGTATTTGTAAAAGCTGTACATTTGTAGTTTGTTCTTTCAGAGATGGGCCTAGTTTTCCAGAGGGTGCTAATGCATTACCAACACAGTAGCATAGACAAAGTTTTCAGACTCCAGCCTTATCACACAGAGATACCACAAACCTCTAAAGAAAGCGAAGGTTACCAAAAATGCCAGAGTTTTAGCTGCAAATCGTCAAAAAATATTTTTGCTAAATGATTATTTGTTAAAAGCTAGAAAACAGTCACTAAGTTAGCATAGCCAGTACTATTAGCTTTAATCAGCCACAAAAAGAGCATAACTTTTTCCTCAGTATCATAAAAAGTAAATGATATAGGCTCATAGGCAGAAGATGAGCATTGCTGCTTCACAAAAACATCATGTCCAATTTTTATACTTGAGAACACACAGCAAATACCTGTGGCAGACCACTACAAACATTCAAAGTGTAATTGAAGATAAAATTAATAGATTTTAGGTTATTTCAGGAACGTTTTGGGAAAAAATCTAATTTACACAATAAATCAGCCAAGGCATGTTTGGTGCCAAAATTTGTTGCCAACAAAGTAGTCAGTAGTCACCCGAATCTTTTCTGGAACTATATCCACAAACCTTCTCTCAACTCACTCAAACTGCCTCCAGCTCTTCATTCAGACTTTCTCTGAATGCACAAAGGCTGTTGTCTATGATGGCTGCTAATTTGGCTAGATGATGAAGTTTTGTTCATTTTAGTAGATCACAGTAAGTCATACTGCCTTCCACCCGATGACGGCAAGTCATACTTTGTCCTAAACTACATCAATGAGCCTGCACAACTATAATAAAGACCTGGATGTGGTTTGCGAGAAGATTTTGGGATTCATTTATGGGATAGATTTGGGTGACTGTTGACTTCTATTGTTTGTTAGAAACAGTAGGTCTAGCGCTAAACTAAAGAAGCAAAATTTGGACAACATGTATTGTATTAAAATTTTATTAATTTGAATTTTTGCAGAACAATTACTTTAAAGACAATATTGATTAATGATAAAAACCGTCCACCAGAATCAGGTCAAAGCTGACATTGTGACTGTTTTAGAAATATCATGCAGACCACTGCTGCAGACTATTTATATATCTATACATAAGCACATAAACATTCTTTTTAGGCAGTATCACAGTGGCCAGGGCATTTTTCCTATAGAGCAGAGCATCTATTTTTGATGTTTCTGTCTGGTGTAGTGCAATCCAAAGAAACAATAAAAAGCAAGTTCATTTTTTTTTCTTAAACTCAGTCTCAAGTGACAAGGAGACACGGGGTTGCAGTGTACCAACAAAGAGACTTGATTTAATGCTGTGAAAAGCCTGAGAATGGGTGTCAAGGGGCCTACAGAGTGAGTGAGTGAGTGTGTGTGTGTGTGTGTGAGAGAGAGAAAGAGAGAGAAAGAAAGAAAGAAAGAAAGAAAGAAAGAAAGAAAGAAAGAAAGAAAGAAAGAAAGAGAGAGAGGTGTGCTGTCATTCTCCATCTCCTCTCACTGCGTCGTTCAAAGAGTACTCAGTCATTTGCACATGCACACCTACTCACTCTCTCTCTTTGCTCCACACACACACACACACACACACACACACACACACACACACACACACACACACACACACACACACAGGGCTGCCAGTTTCCCATAGAGTCTAAAACACTCATTCTAACACAGGAAAGCAGTTTCTTTATATTTACACAGAGACGCAGAAACAATGTAAAGTTCTTGAGCTTTATCACTGCTCAATGTACATTTACTGGCCGTGTTTGTAGGAAACATCTCCCTTGTAGTCCTACATTGCTGTGAACTGAAGCTCATCTGTTGTCTGTTAGTCATCCTCTAGCCCTCACTGTCGGTCGGTTTATGACTAGGATTGCGTATTTCCAGTACTTTTATGGTACTGACTGAATATTGTAAACTGAAAAATGTCTCTGTCATTAAGTAGTCTGCCATTAGCATCCATGAGTCAATAAGCATTCTTGTTCCAAAATGTAGACTCCTGATTGGCTGTCTAAATTACGTTCAATATTCATGATTTAATGTTAGCGCTTCTAGATCACCGTTGCAGTCAGTAAAAATACATCTACATACAGCACCTCACAATCATTTACTGATTTAATCATTTAATCATTTACACAATCACTGGTTAAGCCACAAACACTTTTGGGTTTTGTTTTTGTAATTTAAAGGTTGGTATCTGAATCTGAAAATCTGAATGATAGCAAGCGATTAATCACAGTCTGAGTATCTAAACCTGGATTAATCACAGTCTGAGTATCTAACTCTGGAATATTCACAGTCTGAGTATCTAAACCTGGATTAATCACAGTCCAAGTATCCAAACTTGGGTTAATCACAATCCGAGTGTCTAAATTTGGATTATTCACAGTCTGAATATCTTAAACAGGTTTAATTACCGTCTGAGTAGCTAAACCTGGTTTAATCACAGTCTGAGTATCTAAACCTGGATTAACCACAGTCCAAGTATCCAAACTTGAGTATCTAAATTTCGGTTAATCACAATCTGAGTGTCTAAATTTGGATTATTCACAATCTGAATATTTAAACCTGGGTTAATTATAGTCTGGATAGCTAAACCTGGTTTAATCACAGCCTGAGTGTCTAAACCTGGATTATACACAGTCTGAGTATCTAAAACTGGGTTAATCACAATCTGAGTATCTTCACCCGGATTAATCACAGCCTCAAGAGAAGCACAAACAAATTAAATATACCTTCATGTGTACAACAATGGTTTTAAGGTTCAGCTGTGGATCTTGAATGAATTCATTTTCATAACCTCATGTTTAAAACAAGACAAGAGAGGGTCTATGGAGTAACTATATCCTAAAAATAAATTTCAATGGACTATGATACAATTATGATCACTAACTACTGAAGATGTGCTCTTGCGGACATCACTCCAGTGGCAAAATAGGTACTGACCCAGTGGAGGTTTAGTACCCTTTTTCAGCATCTTCAGTTTATGAACACCTATTAAATTGCAAAGTTTACTAATTTCTCAGTAAATCTGTTCCCTTAAGATAGCTAATGAATCAATAAACCTTTGGCCTGAACCACTGAAGCCACCAACTGTCAGCAGAAAGAGAGAGAGAGAGACAGAGAGATAGACAGAGAGAGAGAGAGATGTGGGATTGGACATGATTCTGCCTAAGGCTGTCCTCTTTCTCATTGAAGGTGAAGGAGGAACAAGTGTGTGTGGGCGCATGGCACTATTTACCAATATAAACAGAGAGAGAGAGAGAGAGAGAGAGAGAGAGAGAGAGAGAGAGCAAGAGAGAAAGGAGCAAGGAGAGAGAGTGAGAAAGGCCAATTGTTAGTGAAGCAAGACACAGAAAAAGAGAGAGAAAGAAAAATAGCGGCAAAGAGATAGATAGATAGATAGATAGATAGATAGATAGATAGATAGATAGATAGATAGATAGATAGATAGATAGATAGATAGATAAAAGAGAGAGAGGGAGAAAGAGAGAAACAGGCAAGGAAAGAGAGGTGTAGATAGAGGGTGAATAAAGAGATGTGTGTGGGAAAAAGAAATAGAGAGAAGAAAGCGCAAGGGGGAGAAAGATGGAAGAAGGAAGAGAGAGAGAGATTGAGGAAGAAAGAAAGGGAGAATTCATTTATTCACTTATGCATGTAAAGATCATCTGCATTAACATATAAATGAAAAAAAGTTAAACTAAAGTAAAGTAAAACTGGTCATGTGATTAAACTGTTTCAGGCTATCTGGTGGTTTGTGCTAAATGCTGCTTTTCCAGTAGTGAAGTGCAGAGATGTGTTGTATGTGTGGTTTGTGTAGGAGGAAAAACATTGTCACATTTTTGACAGGTTGATCTTTCTTTACCTCTGTTTTATATGTTGAAAAGCTGCTTTGTATACCGTTAGGACGTCAGAGCTGTGAAAGCTAAAAAACGCTGAATAGCTTTTTGACGATTAAGTCAAAAGTGCACATAATGCTGCTTTATTTTGTCTTATTCCCTAAATGTATATTATGTACTATATATAGTATACTATATATTTCAAAACCAGCTACCAGTCAAGATGGTGACAAACTCAATAGATTGCTGCATCACACTGTTGTCATGAAGCTGCCTGAAGTCTGCATCTGCAGGTTTCTGCCACACTAATTGGTAGCAGGCATATAAAATCAAACTCATAGTCATGCAATCTCTACAGACAAACATCAGCAGTAGAATGGGTTGCACTGAATTATTAGTTGCTACCTTTGCCACAGGTTAGTTTCTAAAATTTCTGCCCTGTTCGATCTTCCCCATAGGGGACAGAGGGGACAGAGGTAAAAAAAATGATTAATTTGGGTGAATTTTCGTTATCCATGTTTTCTTTTATTCATAGCCACGATTTCTTAAATCGTTCCCTCGTTTTCATTTAAACATGCGCACGTTTTCTTTACTTCACAGTTTCCTCATAACGCCCCAAATCAGAATCAGACCTGATTTGCATCTCTGTTCATTATCTCATCAAGCTAACTCATCAAAACCCATCAGACAGTCTCAGGGAGCTATTATTTACTTCTGCACAGGACAAGTGACATGACCTGTATCTACTACAATGATTTTATGCACAAATAAAAAAAATAAACAATGTGCATTCTGTTCAAAATGTAACTATTAAAAGAAAACAAGAAAACGAATTAGAAAATCGTGATCATGAATAAACAAAAATGTACCCACAAAGTAAAGAAAACATGCGCGCATTCAAAAGAAAACAAGGGAACAATTTAAGAAATCATGACCACAAATAAAAGAAAATGTGCGTACGTACTGCAAAATGTTCACTCGTATTACTAATTTTTTTCTACCTCTGTCCTCTCTGGGGCTCCGTAACCCCAGTCAACTGTAAGTGCTAATATTGTGAAATGGAAACATCTAGGAGCAGCTTAGCCACAATATGTAGACCATACAAACTTTTTGTGCTGCTAAGTGTTAAAGCAACTGCTAATCCAGTTCCAAACTGCTTCTGGAAGTAACATCAGCACAATAACAATGCTTCAGGAGATTCATGAAAGGAGTTTCCATGGCCATGCACATAACATGCAAGAAGGTTACTATACGTAATGGCAAGTGTCAGCTGGAGCGATGTAAAGCAGTGTAGAGCAGTGAAATGAATTTTCTGGAGTGATGAGTCACATTTCACAATCTGGGAGTCAAATTTGGGTTTAGTGGATTCCAGGATAATTCTACCTACCATAATGCATAGTTCCAATAGTAAAGTGTGGTGGAGGAGGGCTAATCATCTGGGACTGTTTTTCAGGGTTTGGGGTCGGCTTCTTAGCTCCGGGGGGATTTTAATGCTACAGCATATAAATACAGTTTAGACATTTATATGTGTCCAACTTTGTGGCACCAGTTTGTGGAAGGCCCTTTCCTGTCCCAGCATAACAGTGCCCCTGTGCACAAAGGAAGGTCCAAAAAAACACTGTTTTATGAATTTGGTGTTGCACAGAGCCCTGACCTCAACCCCACTGAACACCTTTGTGTGAATTGAGATGTCAGTTGCGAGCCAGGCCTTCTTGTCCAGCATCAGGGAAGCTTTCTCAGAGGAGGAGAGACTGTTCTTTGGGATGAGATATTCAAAAGGAGAAGCTGTTCTATGGGATGGGATATTCAAAAGGAGAGGCTGTTCTATGGGATGAAATATCCAAAAAAGCTAATATAGGTTTGACAGTCAGATGTCCACACACTTTTGGCCATATAGTATGCAAACAACACATATAAACAAAATTTATGCCACAAAAGTAAACAAAAGCAGTTGTTAACAGGCCATCTTTAGCTTCTCTGTAAGTGGATTCTTTCCTCTTGAAAGTGATCTGATAGCTAACATGCTAACAGGTCAGTAATAATCAAACACTGGATTCAAGTCTATATTTCACTTAGGACTTATTATAAAACTTCAACACACAAAGTTGCCTGAATGTCTGTTGAAAGCTTCATGTATCTGTTTAAGCCAGAACATAAATGCTAAGTCATGTTATGTCAAGACGTTTGCATTAGCATTCATGTAGTGCTCAGTGGGTTAGGTTTTAGGCTCATGTTCAGTCGAACAAGGAGGAAACCACCTAATCTGACTGGTTCTCATCTGGGCTCTGACTTTCTAAGTGGGGGGCACGTTAAAAATAAAGGTAATAGTGACTGTTGTACTGTAAACTGGTCGTATTTCAGTCTACAGATCAGTCAGCTACAGATTGGTAGCCTAAATGTTTTTTAATAGCATTCTCTCAATCTTGCTGGAGAAACCAGGATGGTAGTGTGATAAATATTTCCATGTTTCTAAGAGGATAAAAACATTTCTCACCTAAGGCATCCTCTGCTTTTCAATCTGTTGGATTAACACAAAATAAGGCTGCTGCCAATTAGTAACCTACTGTTCAAAAGTTTGTATAGCTACTTCATAATTAGTCATGAAGTTGAATAAAAAAAAAATGGAATTGTAGTTTGTACACTCTTTCTGTTTTAGGCCTTAACTGACTCATTATTGTTTAGGCAGGTCAAGTTTTGTCATTAGGCATTGTCAGCTGATGACAGTGTCAGAGCATAATAAATTCTCCCTTCAAATGTTGTGCAAACACTCAACGGCAGTGGGCTCCCCTAAGCAGCTGGCTGAGGATTCAAATGAAACTAATTGATGCCTACAAACAGGGGAAAAGATATCAAAGCACTTTTGAAACAAGTGCTGTGGAGTAATGAAGTAAAAATGAAACTTGTTATCACTATCACCAAAGGTATTTTTGGAGAAAAAAACGGGCAGCATTTGATGAAAAGAACACCTATCCAGCTGTTAAGCTTGGGGGTGGATCTGTTGTGCTTGGGTTGTGTGGCAGCCAATCTTAAACATGTGGTACACACAAGACAGCCTGAGAATATAGCACTCAAAGCATTCTGCAATAAAGAGTGGTTAAAATGCCTTATCAGAATAGAAATATAAGAATAGAAAGACTCCTAGCTGGCTGTTATATCTGCCAAAAGGGGTTATATTTTGCACATCATAATTACTGTTTTTTTATTCTTTATTTTTTATAAATTGATTGATAGTATGATTTTATAGTAATGTCTTTAGTGGGATGTTAGGAAGCTGTAGCTTCTAATGAAAACAAATGAGGCTGTATGATTTTAACATGACTGAAATAAAGGTATATCATAAAGAATGAACTTATAATAACATTAATATGCAGAATGACTTGCATTTTAAAAGTGATAAAATCTTGAGACAGATATGCTCACATAAATAATTGCAAAAATATGATCACTGCATTGAAATAATGCCAAACATAATTTTGTGTTGATATATAATATGTATTTTATTATTGCACATAACAAACAAGCAAGCAAACACAGAAATTAAATGGTTTGAAACTTTTAATGATGATGTTTAACACAAGCAGAAGATGCTGATGCTATGCAATGGTAGTGCTACAGATAAAATGATGATCTTATCACCACTGTGCAATACTGTACTATTTATTCTCGCAGGAAATCTAGGTAGAACATTCTGGGTTCCTCAGGTTGCCCCTGGTCTAGCATCAAATCTCAACATGTGCCTCTGCATCTGCAAGTGTTCAGTCCAGCCCTGCACAACACCACCTGCTTCCACTAATGAGCTCTCCTCCTCAACAACCATGGGCACCTAATTATTGCAAGTTGTGTGGATATAATAGAAGGAACAAATACCTGCAGACATGAACAGTCTCAGGGTATTGATCTTAGCTACCAATGCTGGAGGTCCCTGTCATCCTAACATTGCAGATCACTTCGTGATGTACCACAGCAGAACCTGCAGCCGAGAGGTTGTTAATGTTAATGTTTAAAACAGCTAGGGGGCAGGATTTGGCTGGTCAATGGTACCTGGGTTGCCTTAGTGACAAAACAGTTTAAATCCTGTAATGTTTCTCCAGTGACTTACCTCTTGACTAAAAATAGTTTATGGAAAAACAGACATATTTCTGACATATTTGCTCAGTGGTGCATGTGCCCTCAAAAGTATGGGTCTTCGATGCTTCATGGGGACTTTCTTCCAGCATCAGTGACATGAGTTGTGCTGACCATGTTAAAAACAGAAAGAAATTATGTGTTTTCTTCCAAGATGCATGAAGCATGCTTCAAACTGCCACTGGACAACTCAACATGCTTACAGGAGAATAATAACTGCCTGCATTGGCTGGCTAGCATCATGCTGAGTGATAGTGGACTCCAGGCTGTGGTATTACTGGAAACTTGCAAACTCCTGAAGATAATGCAAATGTTTAGATGGTTGCACCACTCTGAAGTACCCCAGGGGGACGGCTAGATGGATGGATGAATGGATTTCAATATTGATTTTTTTATTTTATCATGTAACTATGAAGTTTTAAAGAAATTATGTTGCGGTCAACTCACAACATGCAACTAGTTGCATGAAAGTCTCACCTTGTAAAGTCAGCCTAACAGCTTTCTTAGTTATTTTAGAATATTCCACAGCTCCGTTCATCACTCTAATATTTCTTCTTTCTAATATATTTCATTTCTTTCTAATATTTTTATTTACTGCTTCATAATTAGTTCCGAATTAGTGTCCTATATTGTCATTCTCATTATAAACCTTTGAACAGTGATTCCAAAATGATGAACAGTAGTATGTGTGCATTTGACTCTTGTCTGCTGCTGATAGAAAGTGGTATGCTGTAAGCCTGCTGAAATCCAGGTGCATTACTGTTTTACTTCAAGGACAGTACAACAAGAAATGACATTATTTTTACCTTGACTTGTACCTTGAACTGCAGCACAAAAAGCCATGGAAAAAGTACCCATAAAACACTTTCTGAAAGTTCACAGAGATTATAACAGCACAGATCTAGCAGCTATGAATTGAATCCCAGAACTTCAGCTCAGACTCTAATGTCCCTGTAGACTTGCCGCAGGGGTCTAGAGCCAGAGCAGTGCTGTGAAACAGTGCCAGAGCAGACTGCTCAGCCATATGCAGCAACACCTGGAGTAACCTCTGCAATGAAATTGAATGCTACAGCCTGTCTGGCAGAAAATATACAAACACACATATTTGGCTTCGCAGACACATGAAGGTAAGTCGAGTGAACTCAGACACCTTCCAAAAATATCTGGTTTAGAGTCAGGCAGAGCCAAAGACACACAGGGGCATCACCGTGGAAACGCAGCAAAGCAGATGAAACACGTTTGCTCCAAAGAACTTTCTTCCATGAATCTTATTAGCTCAGAGATCTAAAGTGTTAGTGTTCACAAATGTGAATTGAAGTCATGATCAGAGCACATATTTCCCATGAGCAAAAAATATTGTGTGTAAAACTCAAAGTTCCAATATACACTATATGGCCAAAAATATGCAGACACCTGACCATCATACTTATAAGAGCTTATTGGTCATCCCATTCCAAAACCTAGGGCATTAATGTGGTGTTGGACAGCCCGTTCCACTACAAGAGCCTCTGCTTTTCTGGGAAGGCTTTCCACAAGATTTTGGAGTGTGTCAGGAGCAGTGTGTGAGTTAGCTCGGTCTACCACTTTGTGGCTGAGCTGTTTTGCCCCCAGATCCTTACATTTCAAAATAACAGCGCTAACAGTTGACTGTGGCAGCATTTTCACAAACTGACTTGTGGTAAAGGTGGCAACCTATTACAGTGTCACGTTTAAAGTCACTCAGCTTTTATTAAGATCCATTTGATTGCCGGCTCTTCAGTACAACCCATTCCAATGCCAGTGTTTGTCTATGGAGATTGCATGGTTATTTGATTGATTTTATACACCTGTTAGCAATGGGTGTGGCTGATACACCTGAACTTAATAATTAGAGGGATGTTCACATACTTATAGTGTAGGTTCTTTTGGTTTATGCCATAGAAGAACCATTTTTGGCTCCCTAAGAGCCTTTAAATGAAAGATTCTAAAAAGAGACATTGTTAACATTGGTAACATTGTTAACATTGTTGTCATGTTATGCTGTATTCTGCATTATACCACATTTCATTTTGAACTCACAATGTGATTAGCTGAGAGGCAATCTGTAAGTGACAATATCTCCCAATGATGGCACTAAAATGTCTTTCAGTATATTATTATTATGTTATTCGTCCATAACATGTCAATAACAACCAGCTATTAAAAAATTTAAAACAGGTTCAACTTTCTTACAAGTTTATAGCCTGACGAGAATAATTATAACAAAAAGTTTGATCAATTGATGTTCCTCTCCAAAAAAGAATGAAGAGTAATTAATACATGAGGTGGAGAAAATTAAGTTGTATGAACCTTAACTAATTTTTGTAAGAATCTTGCTAACTTGTTGGCAGTGTTGGCTTGTATGTGTTCAGATTCTGACTCCTAATCTTGATCAGAGGATCAAGTGACATTTAGGGGAAAAGTTTTTTTATGGCAAATTTATTGACTTTTGAACATTTTTGTTCACCACAGGGCACAATTTATTGCGACCCCCCCCACCGAATGGCAATGAAGAAATGTACTAGAAATGTAAAGACTAATATACACATGTGTAATATTCAGCTTCATAGCAATAATATTAGCAACCTAGCTTCTTTCTGCAAATAAGTGAATAAATAAATAAACAAATAAAAATGAATAATATATATAATAAATAAATAATGCTTTTAAAGTAAGAAAGCAAAAGGTGCAACGTTTTCTTAAGACAGTGATGACAGACTACATCAACACTTTTTGTCTATTAACTCACATTTGAGAATTTCATTGATGTAGCACATTTTATCCATATGGAATTGATGCACAGGCTTCAAATTCAAAGCTATACTTTCCTGTAGCTGAGAGTGTTTGTTGACTACATGTCAAGGCTATTGGGGATGAATGATAATAAAGTAAAAAAGAGAATTTTTCTGTGATATTTCTGTAACTTTCACTCTCTCCCAGACTGCAAAGTGATGCATTAAAATTGCTTGTTTCAAACATGTTCTTCATTTCCACATGAATTAAATTACATTACATTAACACTGTTAATATCAAACATAAGCATAATCTGAATCAAGCACATTCAGTGCATTCCATTTTTCACCCTTTGCTCATAAAACGTATTTTCAAACCAACCACTAATGGCACAAGTGTTTAAACATCAATACACGCTCTATTGTTTAATTTTTGAGAATTAAACATAAAAATGGCTCTAACGAGACCTATAATCAGCCAAAAATGCCATTGTTCAAAAGTTTTGGATCACTCACCATATTAACAATTTTAGTTACTTTACACAATAATATGGCATCAGTGTAGAACAAGACGCAGGAGAGGTCATTATTTCTGCCACGAGACGTGCTTTTATTTTATTTACACCAGCAGAAAAGGCAAATACAAACACAGCTGGGGAGCAGGCAGGGCACTTCTAATCATAGGTCTCCTTCTTGTGGTTTATGTAATAACCCCTACTATTTCACCCAAGCCAAACACAAAATAGTGCAACTAACACGTTCCACATTTATACTAACCAAACAACAACACAACAATAATAGCACCAAACAGACACTAAGGCTACATCATTAGATAGCTTAACCTGCTTGGAGGATTACAATTTATGCTAATGTTACACCAGCTAACAGGCAGTGTTTTGGCAAGCATCACGCTGAGTGAGACAGTTATGGAACCCTTGCAACACATGCTTATGGCATCAATGGGGATCAAATTTTCAATCTCGCAATTGCTATCGTAACATTATAACCTTTTACCTGCACAGAAAATAAATAAAGTTTGAAACTAACAGTGAACTTTACATGTAGATGTTTGAAGAAATACTGAGCCACTTGTTGCAAGTTCTCATTATGTTCAATAGGATTTTGCCAGCAATCTGTAAAGCTTGTCTAACCTAAACAGTGCTTCAGAAGAATAGCAAGCATGTATGGATCAATTGCACCAAAATAAAACAAAAGGATCAATCAATGACAGTGCTCTGATACTTATGTCAGACATACAGATTAGCAAACCTCAAAGCTCTGACTAGGCATTCAGGGAAAAGCGCTGAGCCCTGAGGCCTAATGCTGACAGCTTTTGACCTGGGAGCACAGAGACAAGAATGCTGCACAGGACAGAGCCAGTACTAAGAGCAGGGATAGAGTTGTTGGCTTGCTGCTGGATTAGGTGCTGGAGTATTTTTGACCACATATTGAGAGAGAGAAAATGCAGTAGTGCCATCCAAGGGAATGCAGTAACATAATAAGGATTTGCTAAATTCTTTTTTGTAATGTTCACAGACACCACAATGTAAATGCAAACATTGAAAATCGAGAACTATCAGTACTCTGTAGGCACCACTCTAGCCCTAATGACCATGGGTTGGTTTTCTAAGTGAAAATAACTTGGCATGTCCTCTACAAAGAACACACTTTTGTGATTTGAACATATTGGGAAAAAACTAAACATAGCATGTGGCCTGTAAATGTTATGGGACATGACATTTTATGTTAAGCAAATAAATACAAATTCTGCACCTAAACTTGTAGAAAAAAAATACATTTAAGTGTGTTCCCTGTAAAGGATCTGTTAATCAGAGGTACCCAACTTTTGTCTATAACAATAACTGCATACATCAGGACAGTAGGTGAAGAGAAAAGAAAGGACAGTAAGCACAGGGTCAGCAGATGAAACCTTTATCTGAGACAGAGCACGACAGGAACAAGCAGGGAGTTGTAGGTTTAGACAAGCGTCAGTCAAATCTGCAGGCACCTTCCCTGCTGAAAGCACTGCCAAAAGATACAAAAGTGTTTTCAGTCTCCTGATGATTAAGATGTTTTCTGCAATCAAAGCAAGAAAAGTGTTCACAGTTTCAAGCGTCATTACTTTGTGTTCCCATGGACTTGGTGAATAAAAATATCTATTTCTGTGTTCAAAAAATGTTCAAAACATTCAAATAACTGGGGATTGCTTCAAACAGAAGGTTGGAGCAACTAGCACAAAGACCGTGTATATTACAAACAATTTGATACCACTTGTTTATGTCTAAAACAAATCTGGAATATTTTTCTCCACAACCTGTTTCTCCAGTGTTGCAGGGCCCTCACTGCCCAAAACTGCAAGTTTAGAAAAGTCATTATATGCAACAGAATATGTTCAAATTCAGCTCATGACTGCTAAGGAGAATTTCACCTTCCCATGCCAGTTCTCCATTGTGCTTTTCTTCATTGCAGAGCTTGACCTTCTAGCTGCGTTAGAACTGAACTCAACTGAACCTCCTGATTTAGTTGAAAATGGCTGATAGCTGGAAAAGCCTTTAAATTTGACATCTAACATGCAAGCTGAGCCCTTGTAGGCCCAGGATATATCTGATAATCTCTCTTCAGTCTGCTTTTAGGGCAGGGCACAGTGACCTCTAAGCATCTAAGGAGCAATTCACAGCTGACCCAAACACATCATACATATTTAATATATTTCTTATTTTTACCCCTACTCCTTGTTTTTGAGTGTCACCTTGCCCCTTGGAACATTATTTTATTAACACGCTACTAGCGGTGCCTTGTCAGTCTGAAGTGATAATAGAGGATGGTAAAGTTCAGCAACCTCAATGCTGGGCTAAATTTTGATCATCATATACCTTCAAGAGGGGAATGCAACAATTATTTATCATTGCCCACCTCTAATTCTTCTGTGATATGAAGATGAAGTCAGCTATTCACCAGCTTCTCATTTTAATTTTCCATTCCACCTTAAATGGTGCCACAGTTCTGATGCCTGAAGCGGCAGAATGTAGCTGCTGCACCATTTAAGGTGGAATGGATAATTTAGCTAGCTAGCTACCAAAACATTAGCATACTACTTGCAATTTTTATGCTTGTTATGAAGCAGCAATTGGGACACCCTGTAGGCATGAACACGCAAAACGGAGGGGTAAGGGCTAAGTGGTAGGGGCAAGGGGTGAAATTGGATTGAGCCTTTATAT
Source organism: Pygocentrus nattereri (assembly GCF_015220715.1). Classification (NCBI taxonomy): domain Eukaryota; kingdom Metazoa; phylum Chordata; class Actinopteri; order Characiformes; family Serrasalmidae; genus Pygocentrus; species Pygocentrus nattereri. The sequence continues at coordinate 15,144,776 of NC_051229.1, read as the reverse complement.
AGTAGAGGTTTTTGGATAATGAAGTCATAATTTAACATTATATTATTATGTTATATTTCTCATTCTATTTCTCTTTATACACACTGATTTATGGAATGAAGAATGTAATTTTAATCACTTGTCTCCAAGGATGGTTTCTTTGCTTTTAACTGATTTATGTGGCTACTGCTGTAAGCCACATCTTTCTAAGTACTCCGATAATGATTAGCCTACTTAGAGTTAATTAGTTGTTAATGCAAATGGATGTAATTTACCTTAAGAGTTAAATCATTTAAATGTATCTTATTTTAAGTTAAGTGTGTTTAGCTAGCTGTACTACATTAATTACCTTAGCTTGAGTAGCATTGTAATTTCTTTCAACAGCAGTCTCTGTAGTAAAGCGATAGCAGGAATCTGAGCGAGGCTAATCTGAGGAGTTCACTTGTTGAGTTTTACATTTTGTCTTTTGTTTGGCTGTTTGAGTTGTAGTTGAATGTCAAAAGCCAGACATATGCTGTGCAATTTTAGAAATTGTTTAAATAGACTGTTATGTGTGGACAAAGCCTACACTGTACAAAAATGCTGGGTTTGATTGCTAAACTCTGTGGACAATTATCAATAAAGCTGTTTCATTCAAAATAACATTCAGAGCACTGGAGGACTGAGAAAACACACTGAGGAACTGAACTACAACAGCTTTTCAAACTACACTGTGTGCTGAAACTTATACTGGACAGTGATGTACACAGTAGGACAATACAGCCTATTTTACAAAGGCAATTAAAAAATCAGTATGTTAAAGCTTGTGTCACATGGTTTCAGCTGGTTTTGGTGCCTGTTTATGAGGATGAGTATGAGTAAATGATCAAAGTATTGGTAATGATGCATCCCTATTTAGTAGTGAATTAGTTACATTGTTTAAGCCATTGTTTAAGTAATATCACAGCTTCAGTTACTACCATGACCACCATTTATTACTAGGCATATCACAATGTAATTATCAATTACAAAAATATGTCACAGTTACAGGCCACTATATTGAGCAAAACTGGCAAGTGAAATCCTACATAATGCACACAGAAACCATGTCAGTTAGACACATGGCTGAAAGAAATGTATGTTTAAAGAGACTAAATATCTGGGTTTTTTTTCTGTGGTATAGGCCTTATTTATTTGATATTTGACAATGCTTAATAACTGGCTGTGAATGTTAATAATAATTGACCAAGGAAATTACTTCAATCTTTTTTTTTGGCTTGCTTCTTTTACATATCAGGCTATATAGGCTATTGAATTTGTGTTTTCAATGTACTTTCATGCATTTTTGATTAACTTGACGGATGCTGTGAAGTACCACTCAAAAAGCAGCAGTAGGCCTAAAATCAGTTCACTTGTATTCTAACTAATAAGCTGTACATGCCCTTTACTTACTTCAGTAATATCAACAAAACTAATCAACATCATTATTTTATAATGTAAACATATCCAGTATTTAGCCAAACGGCTAATTGTATTCTGCTGTCCCTGGACTGCTTGATGTTTGTGTGGGGTTATGGACCAAAAAAAGTATAAGCCTGATATATGTAAATGACCTGTTTTGATTGGTAACCCGTATTCAAAAAGCTGAAACAGTCTCTATGCCTTTTTTTCACTCCTGTTAACTCCATTTCAGTGTGAATGGGCGGGGCTAAAACACTGTAGACAGAATAAACCGATATATCCATCCATCCATCCATCCATCCATCCATCCATCCATCCATCCATCCATTTTCCAAGTCACTTCTCCGTCAGGGTCGCGGGGGGGTGCTGGAGCCTATCCCAGCGGTCATAGGGTTAAACCGATAATGACCCGATATATGTAAATGAAAAATCACTATTTTGGCCAAACCTACTCTTCATAACTTTTCTATCTTTATGTCTATTTTATACTCCAGTGTTTTTCAATCTGCTGCATCTTTAGCATAGTTTATTACCATGGAGAATAATTTAAATTCCTTTTCCTATGAACAAAATACCCATTGACTTGAAACATATAATCAAAGACATCAGGTAGTTGGTAAATTAGATTGGTGATTATGTCCTGCACAAATTTTTAAAGAATACATTTTATTCTCCAGATTTAAGCAGTACATTTATTGGATTTGTTTTAAGTGGTTGGACTAGTTTTCCAATGGGAATAAATTGTGGTAAAATGTTACCATCATAATGGTGTGAGTAGAGCTTTGATAACCATGGATACAGCTATATAGATAAACATGGAAATAGCTATAGAACACATGTACTGTGGTACATGTAGGATATTGTAAGACAAAAGAGTCTCCAAAGAAAATGTCAGCTTCACCAGAGTTTTATCATAAGCAACAATACATAAAACTCAGAAGACATGTAGGTTCACTGATGCTTTAGGATAGTAAATAAAATGGCTATAATTTTGTTGTAGACATTGTGATCTCTGGTTCCTGTAACCACAGCTGTAAAGAAATCTGGCAAATTTGTATTGTATATAATTCATTGTAGAGTTGGCAAATTTCTCTACAATGAGCCATTTCACATCATACCACTCTGGAATTACACAGAATTTTATATGTATTGGTGGAGCCCCTTTAACCCCTTTAAGTGCAAGGAGTTTCAACATATTTGCCTAATGATGACCACATTCCAGATATGCTCCCAGCTCCGCTCTTCATATATAACACCACTGACTTCACTGTGGGCTTATGCACTAAGCTATGGCTTGACTCAGCCTGCTCGCTAATAATACCATCCCAGTTGTCTCTGGACAGCACAAGCGAGCTGGGGCTGGGTCTCACAGCACCACTCAGTGCCTCAAAGAGCATCAGCCAGCCTCAAATTGCTGCCCAGTGCTCTTGAGAACACCAGTGAGCAGGCGCCAGGTCCCATACTGCCACCTACTGCTGTGCAGAGCACTACTAAGCTGGCCCCTTCTCCTTTCCTCCTGGCTGCAGCTGAAGGCCTGAGTGTTGGCTCCACACAGGGTTCCAGTGTTGGTCCTCCAGGTCTTTCCAATTCTTGCTCTCCAAGCAACTGCAGTGCTGGCCCTTCATGCAGGCCTCTAGAACTGCTCCACGGCTAGCTTTTAAGACTGCTCCAGGACTGCCCTCCGATCCTCCTCTTCTAGTGTCGGCTCCCCATCCTGTTCTCTTGCCTGTTACCATCTCTGTCCCTGTGCCTGTACCAGTCCAACCCCCTTGTCTATTGTACAGACTGTCCCCCAGTCCTTTGTCCAGTCTCATTTACAGTTCCCTGTTCAGTCTCCTGTGAACCAACCAGTCCAGTCCCATGCTCAATTTCATGTCCATGTGTCTGTCTAGTCCCCTGTTTAGCCCCTCATCTCCTGTGTGTTCCCTTAACCAGTCTCTTGTTCAGTCATCTGTCCAGGCTTTCTGTCCCATCCAGTTGCCAGTAAAGTTCCATATTCCTGCTTCTGGTCTCTCTTCTAGACTGGCTCCCCTGGTGAATTCAGTTTCGTGCCTCAGGAGTTGCAAGATAGAGGGGGGACTTCGGTAACATTCGGTCTTTCCCTGTTCTTGTCTTTGTTACCCCTTCTTGTTTTCCTGCCCCCTCTGCAATGCAGCTTTATTTGTTTTGCTTCTCCTGGTTGCCTGGCATTATTTGTTCTTTGTTCAGTTGTAACCATGCAGCCATTTATGTAGTCATTTTTATAAAATATCATATCTAGACATTACTACCACGAGTATTTCCTCAATTTTGTACCTTCAATACAGCTCTCATGCCAAAAGTCAAAGCAAAATGTTACACAAAGCAAAGTTTTCAAGCAGAATGTCATCACTATTGGAAGACTGTGATATGAAGCCTTTCATTGTCATAATTTTCAATAAGATGAATGGTAATTTTGTTGTGAAATTTCAGTGTGAAAATGGCCTCAAGCTGTTCGTTTGCTCAAACTACTATTCAGCATAAAGAAATGTTTATTTAAAACGGATTTTTATCGGTTTTAAATGGTATTGCAAAAAATATTGCAATGCCCTCCCTAGTCTCTGTGCTTGTTAGTTTAGAGAAAAGGCCTATTCCTCTGCTGTAGCCGCTTCAATGCCTTTGTATGTGGATAAAAGACTTGCTGAGCGGCAGAGTCACTGTGGCGTGTGCTTTCTCAGAGGCAATAGGGGCATTTTTGTATTGTGATCACGTGGTCAGCAGTCAGCATGCTCCAATGTGACCGTGACCTATATTTGCCGCTCAGGCTTCGGGGTTGCTGATTGCTGAGACGGAGTGGAGAGATGGCCTGTTGACCAATGCCATCTGCCCAGCCACAGGCATCACCTATAAATCTCACACACGCACACACACTCACACAAACAAAACAGGTACAATCTGTACCACACACAGCATGAGAATGAAATTCTTCTCTAATCCCCACACAAAAAATGAGCTTTGTGTGGGTTTGTGTGAAAGCAGTCATTCTGTTCGACCATGTACTGACCTCTCTTAACCTGTAGAATCAAACAAGCTGTTATTGTGATTTTAAAAGTAAATTCCACAGTTTCTTCTCATTTTCTACTTGATTCAATCATTAAGATGTCATTCAGAAGTTATTCAGAGTGGTCTGATGTGAAATGTTCCATTTTAAAGAAACTTATTGTTCACAGTGGTGGTGAAATACCTCTAAAGCTTCTAATCACAGAAAGATATTACATGAAATGGTTATGAACATGCTGAGACATGGTTTTACAGCAATTTTGAGTTAAATTTTGGAATAAAGTGTATTTTTACATACATGCAGTATAGAAAGCTACATGCAGGGTGTTGTAAGGCACAATAGTGCTCAAAAAATTATTTCCACTTTACTACTGTTTTACTATTATCATTTTTGCACTTAAAAGTCAGAAGACTTGAGGATTTGCTTGTCATTTTGGGTAGAAAAAAATTGTGAAGAAATTTAATACATTTGTCACAAGTCACCATGTCACATTAAACCTCAGTAAATAACTTTGAAAATATGCATACATATGCATATTATACATAGGAAATATGCATGCATTTTTTAAAAATGGCTGGAATTCCCCTCTAAGGCTGATGTATTTAAATTAGCTCTGTTCCTATGTTCTGGCTGCTCTGTATTGAGCCATATTCAAACAGTAGTCTAGTTGACAACACTCCTCATAAATGGGATAAATTGTTTTAGGCTCAATATGCCAATATTAGAAAGCTGTTCATTATTAAGGCCTACCAAGGATTCAAACCTACCAAGAAAGACATTTTGGTGTACAAGCAAATAACTGGCTTATGTTACCAAAATATATTTTTTCCTACATTAAGAAGTACTTGAGTGTTTTTCAACCTAATTTCTATTTGCTGTATCTTTAGCACATATTTGATTACTGTATATAATAATTCCCATCTATTTCCCTGTACTTAGAAAAGATCAGAAAATGGAAAAACAATAGACAGCTGCTGAATTCAATAATTAACATGCATATGGAGACCCTTTTGTCTTTGTAATTTAAGCTGCAAATCTATTGTTTTAGTTATGGAAATAATTCCTTACAAGGAAGAATTTTATTCATTAAAAAGAAGGCTGAAGAAGAATTTAAAATAAGGCAAGAAGTCTTAAACCTTTGACATCTAATGCATTTGCACAAAATATGAGTTACTAGGTTCAAATCCATGCACACACCTTTACGGACCAAGCTGGACAAAGAACTATTGCATGAAGGTCCAAATGTCTGATATTAATTCAAAGATAACAAGCAAGAAATCAAGGCTGTTTGAAGGAACAAACCGAACCAATCTTAGAGCCCAGACAGACAGAGAAATTTCTTTAGGGAGGTCATTTTCTGGCACACAGCAGCACCCTGGGAACAACATTGCTATCCAAAGGTGCGGTTATTAATGTGAAGGTGTTACTTTCTGATTTCCTGTGCAAGAGAACCTTTCGAACTATAAGAAATGTGTTTGACACACACACACACGGTGCCCGAGAGCAAATGGCCTCCAGCAGGCACGTCGCTCAGCAGCTAATTGGATGTCCTGGGAGATTAGTATCCCCAAACCTTAATTCTCAGCTCAGTGACAGTGGTCATTTAATGATGTGGCTACTCAAGTTTGAGTCATATAAAGTTTTGAGCCCCCTAGCAAGACTGTATGACAACTTTTTAAGCAGTGGTGCTAGCAGGCTCATAAATTTCAGCAGCACAAAAGAAATTTTAGTAGGACATTGAGGAGTGCACTGAAAATAGTGATATTCTTTTCAATAACACCTGTTCCAAATGTGTACATAATTTCCACGTGACAAAATAGATCACATTAATGCAACTTTGTCTTTCAATTTACTTACTTTTATAATTTTTTTTAAATAAAGTATATTTTTTGTATAAATGATGGATACATTTGAATCAAGTAAATTAAAGTGAGCAATTTTTTCAGTGTGCTATAATCATGAAATGGAGACAAGGCTGAACGTTGGCTGGAGTGGTATAAAACACCAACACTGGAGTATGGACAGGGGAAAAATTGTTCTTTGGAGTGATGAAATAAGGCTTACTCTCTGGCAGTCTGATGAACAAATCTGATAGGTTGGCAGTTGGCAAGAGAATGCTACCTACTAGAATACATAGTATCAACAGTAAAGTTTGGTGGAGGAGGGATAATGGTCTGGGGCTTGGACTATCTGGGGATAATGTTAATGCTACAGTACACAAAGACAGTGTAGGCAGCCATATGCATCTACATTGGTGGCAACAGTTTGAAGAAGACCCTTTCCCATTCCAGCATGAGTGTACCATTTAAAATAGCCATTTAAAATAGCTAGCCTAGCTAGAACTACAGTTATAGATGTCAACTAGCTGTTGTATCCCTACATTTAAAAGGGTAGCAAAACTATAGGACTGAATGCTCCTAAGTGTTAACAAGCTTGTTCAACACAGAATACCAGTAACTGTGTGGTCTGCAAGGCCGTCTTCTAAAAGAGGAAGTGGATTAAAAGCCTCAAACACACTCACAGACACACACAAAGAGACTGTGTTCTGTGTTCTCGCTGGAGCTTCAATCGCACACAAACACACACACTCAGCTCAGCTGCAGTCAGACTGAACTGAAATCCAATTACAGCATTAACACTGAAACACAACTCCCACCAGTGCACAGCTGCCCACCTCTCACAGTTCCCACACACAGGAATACACTCTGGCCTTTCATCATCTACACTGAGTGCTCAGTTTATTAGAAACACCTACCTTGCACCTGCTTTCAGTAGCCATTTTATCAGAACTATGTACCGTACACATTTTTAATATGACTGTGTTTCAAGGTTATGTCCAAATTATTTGGGAAAGGGAGTATGGTTCCTTATTGTTTTATATCTCATTATGGTTTTATTTGCAAAGTGGCATTGAAATCTAATCATGTTTTAATTTTCAATTAGTGGGACCAATTTTGTGAGAAAATGCATCACTCTAGGCCTCCTGGAAGTCCTAGATATGCATTGACCTTTGAATACAATACCATTACAAATAGAAAACAGCAGTAACTCTAAACCAGGCCTCCCTAACTGTGAAACTGCTAAGTAAAATATATGCTAATATGTCTGTCACAAACTTTAAATAAAGCATGGAATGAAGGATAAAGACGTGTCAAATATGTGTGTGAGATGCATAGAGATACTAGCAGAAATGACCATTATCATGTGCTCTTAAAATTATGTATTTTCAATGGTTCTTTAGTTAAATTATTTTCTTTTAGGAAAATTCTATATAGAATCATTTCATGCTTACGTTCTTTGTACAGTAAATTGGTTTTTCAACTTGAGGGTGAATATTTAAGGTTTACTAAAGGACCTTTAAAGAGCCATAATTTTTAAGAGTCTAGATGTGTATTTTCCTCATGTTTTGACCAAGCTTTGACATTTATGGCCAAAACCGAAGGTTGACTCCTTGAAAAAGCTTAGTCGTTATTGTTGAAATCCACTCCTATGAATCCGAGCCAGATGCCTAACTGCCCATTAAAAATAACTGTTTGCAGATAACTGACATCTTTATCTGGTTTACACTTTATGATCACTTGATATTTAAATATATTCTGCCATCACTACAGAAGGCTGAGCAGGTCAGTAGAAAGCTAACTGGCTAATAAGATAATACTCTAGTAATAAGAGATAGACTTTGAGTTCAAGACTTTTATTTATTCATTTTTATTTATTAATCTTTAAAGTGGTAATTTAATACTACGACTTACGTAAAGAATGTCACTTGTGTGGCTGTTATAAGCCTATAATGTCTGTTTTTAAACTAAAGCTGAATTTAAAATCTAATATAGCATATATATGGATATATATGGAACCCAGCTAGCTTAACACTAATATCCCTGCTGAAAATTCCATAGAAACCATGTTTCTGTTGGCTCCTGATAGTTTTGTAATGTGTTCTGGCCTTTTTAATAGGTTGATATCACAACATAAAGGATCCTAATGGTTTAACAGGTGGGCAGTAGTTGATTCTAAAAACACATTTGATGGTTTCCTAATGGAAAGGGGTTCTAAAGGAAACTAGTGGTCTCAAAACTGTTAGGCCAATTCACATTAAAAAGCAAAACCATTAGATTTTAATCCTGTTCATCCTGATGGTCTTTTTTCAGCAGGGGTACCACAGTGCGCCACTAGTAAAAATTAGCATCATAGCATGAATTAATACATTTCCACATCAAACATTGCTGAGTAAAAGCAAACACTATGCTTTTGTGGCACAGTGTGAGCAAAATTGTAAAATTGAAATGAAATGACATTATTCCTGTATGTCATTTGTGTAGGCCATGAATAGAATCCTCTGACTAAAGCATTTCACTTAACCAGGTTCAGGTTTCTGTTGACAGATTAATCAGCACACAAGCAATACAGCATCCCAACAGTAAAGACTATTTGAATGTTTAGTTATTTATGTATTTCTATCTTATTATTTCTAATATCTTAGGATGTTATTAGCATTTAATATATTAAAAGTTTTTTTAGGCTTCACTATAAATTTTGTCCACAACTTACTCAAAGCACCATGGAGCAAAGGAATGACATGGATAAGTGTGCTTTGTAGCTTATAGCCTATAGCTTATAGCCCACATGTTGCTGTAGAATTTATTAGCACCAATGTACCCTATCCATCAGTATGAAAGGGACCACCTAAAGACCACCAGCCACTATTTGGGTAATAGACCATTATCAGCACTGCAGTGACACTGACATAGTAATGCCATTGTAGTGCACATACACATACACACATGCACGCACACATACACACGCACACACGTGCACACACGTGCACACACACACACACACATACACACACACGCATACACACACACGCACACACACACACACGTGCACACACACACACACACACAGACAAATATATAGATGGACTCAATGCACATCCCTAGTGCTGTGACCCAGTCTAGTACAGGCGCCTGTAATGGCAAATTTATGGCCATGTTTGTGAAATCATTATACAAGCCAAAGCAGCCAGGGGAAAAACAGCACTTTCCATCACTGCTGGGAGAATGCCAAGCTCAGGGCTAACATCTGCTCTGCGTGTGTCCCATTTGGCACCCTGTACCTGGAACTTTGGAGTCACAATATGCTTCAGTAGACGTAATATCTGCTGGGACAAGGCTGATAAACTTACCCTGTAGAACATTCAGTGCTTCACAAAAGGTAAAATGAATGCATTATCTATAGAGCAACACATATTACTCATTATACCACAGTTAAGTGGTATTTACATTCTGGTGTAGAAGAAAAACGCCTTGTGCCTCATTGTGATACACAACCAGCAGCACCATGCAGCCATGCAAACACTGTCATTGTGACAGCACCTACCAATCAAACAGATGATAATCAAAGGATAGCTTTAGCAATATTCATTGTTTATTTAATGCAGGAAAAAGGCAAGAGGACACTCAGTACTCATTTCATTTTTCATTGTGGACTACAACAGTGACATATTCAGTTCCATGGCTCCCAAAAAAATCAACATCTGGCTTAGTCCACTGCCACAGTCGATGTCAAAATTTGGGGGGATTGAACTTTTGATGGAATGTTTCGCTGACCACAGTGGTGCACTGCCATAACTGCTGACAGTACCCGAATTTTCTGTCACTGCTCCATTACAAACAATGAAATATTGCTCTGTCATTGACCATCTGCAACAAAGAAGTAAATGCAACCCTGACAGTTCGATTTCTCAACTTTTGCCGCCAAGCGTAGCACTGGAATGAACCACATGTTATTTTTATTAGGAGACACTACATGTGTCCTGGTTCAGTCCAATATTTTTCAACAATTTTAACGCAGTACAGAGCATCCTCCTGCCTTTTTCCTGTTAATTGTTGTCTGTAACACTATCACCATGCCAGTGTCCGCATGCCACCATTGGTCATCTGCCACTATGAGATGTGGAACATTTTTTTCAACAGCACCAGGTAAGGATCAATTTAGTTCCAGCAATACAATCTGATTGGTTCTACCCAAGTTGTTATTTCTGATGACACTGTGTTTTTTCACATTAACTGTATCATTCCACTGAACATCGGTGTAGCCAACCTGTGACATAGCAACAGAATTCTGACGTGAGCAGATCATGAAAAGAGAGAGTTAAACTCAAACTGGGGATTGAGCAAAATCGTAACCAGATACCACTTCAAAAGTCGAAACACAGATCCGAACACACAGGTACGAAAGGGAAAAGGCAAAAGGTCAAGAAACAGGTAATCCAAACAAAGGTCAAACCACAGAACAGCATATGATTTCGAGGTCCGTCAACATGTTACTGGATGGTGGTTTGAGTCCCCATCTCTGGCTAAGAGTGATAAACAATTAAACAAAATGGAAGTAGCATGTTTCATAGCATTTACACATGGAGGATTTAGCAGGATTAAGAAAAAATTCATAGCAGCCATATCAGTTATTGTATCCAGACATGATTGTCTTTCCACCCCAGCAATGCTGTGAATGCAGGTTTGCTTTTGGTTGAACTGAAGCAGAAAAACATTTCTCTCTAAGACAGATATCACACACACAGCTGCTAGATGCTACGCCAGGAGCAGAAACTGTGTATCCCGCACTACTTTAATCCCTATTGGAGCGTAATACTGCCAATCAATCACCCCTGACAGCCCATGATGGACTGATCATGGGTGTTTGTTCACGGCAGAGAGAAGAAAGAAAATTGGGCTTCTTGTGAATGGACAGCTAAAATGGCCACCCTCCATCTCTGTCAGCTACTCAGGCTCTGAGGGACAAAAGCATTATGGGAAATGTCCTCAGTGGAGACAGATGGCATCAAGGTCACACCAAGGACGACCTGTGAGGTAACGGCAATAATTTTCCATGGGCACAGCCATAGACAAGGAACACCAAGAAATAAACAAAACAAAAACATATAATCACTGCTTTATCAAAAACTAACTTCCTTTTTTGGGGATTTTTATATTTTACACCTTTTGAAAATACCCACTACCCATTACTTTGCACGACAAATGGACTAATAAAATGGCCCAGAGGTTACATAGACCATTAAACTACATTAAAGGGACAATGTTATGGAAAAACAAGACCCAAGTGCCAAGCTTGTCGGTAGGAGGACAATGAGGATTGTGTTATGGGATTGCATCATCTTCTAACAGAGAAATGGATGGAACTCCAAAAAGATGTTTCAGCCAACCAATAAAGTGGTTTCTGGGGGAGAGAGTTACTCTGTCAGGTGTGAACTCTGAGCTTTGTAACTTTGTAGAATGGGATAAACCTTTTTTTGGGAATCAGATGTATTCCATCAATAGAGACAGAATTCTATGTACATTTTACAAGATGGACACTTAAGTACAAACCTTTTACATGCTGCTTCTGTTTTTCATAGATAAAATGACAAATTTTCCACTTATTGAGATTCATCATTTTCAAAGCATTTCAAGTAGTTCTTATCTCCATGATTAAACAGTGCTAATCTTTGCTACAACACTTGCAAATTTTATAGCACACATGCTACATGCTCAAAAAGTTTGCTTATATCTCTGACTTACATGAACTTCTCATGTTAACTTGTCATTTTGGAGATGCAAGGTTTGGGTCCAACAGAGGCAATACATATCGTTCTTAAAGGCACAGTAACACAAACAGATTGTGTAGTTCTAAGAGATAAAGAGAAGCTGGAAAAGGTCATGTAAAAATAAACTGATGCAATAAAACAATAGTCACCGAACCTCATCCTGGAGATCCATCTCAAATCTACTACACCTTATTCAGCCAATCAACTATTTTTGAAGGTAATAATTTCATGGATCAGGTGGGATCAATTAGAGTTGGAGCCAAAGTCTGCATGAAATTACATGTCCAGGAGCAAGACTGCTGACCACTGCCATAAAGGTTGCCATTTTGCAGGTATGTGATTTCTTACAACAGCAACAATATGACAAATGACAGAGGGCAAAAAATTGAATTGAGGCCTACTCCAAAAACCCCTGAGGCTCAGAGAACTTTGAAGTCTAATGAACTCTCATAATGAAGTGATTAAACCTCTTTATTGAATAAGGGTGATTAACTGGCGGTGGCTGCATTGACTCAGTCATTATTGGCGGGTGCTTGATATTTTTGACCACCTAATGAAGGCCATCAATCATAAATATGAATTGGGGAGAAATTTTACAACAGCACGACCCAGTCAGCCAGCTACAATCCAAGCGCAATTACTTTCCCCCTCAAACTGCCGTTGGCTACACTGATAGTGTGTAATGTCACTGGCTGGCCCTCTGGGACAAAATCAAGCTTTTTATTTGGGTAATTGGTGCTGGGTGATTGGCTTTGATTGAGGCTGATGGCTAGGGAAGTGTGTGTGTGTGTGTGTGTGTGTGTGTGTGTGTGTGTGTGTGTGTGTGTGTGTGTGTGTGTGTGTGTGTGTGTGTGTGTGTGTGTGTGTGTGTGTGTGTGTGTGTGCGTATTTATTAGGGAGAAACGTGACATGCAGTGCTGCCTCTAGGCCCTCTGTGAGATATTGCTTGTATTTACATTGAAGTGTTCCTTTATGTCTTTGAGACTCACACAGCCACTAGGGGAGGGTGGTATCACTTTATATATTGTCATGATATGCTTTCTGAAGGTAAGAGACCACCCTTCATTCACAAAACAGCCTAGTACAACTTCTTAATTTATAATGAGATATTTATGAGAAGAATATATATAAGATAATACATTTGAATAAGGAAAAGTCAAATTAAAAGAAGTGATAAAACAGGAACGTTTTGACTGAAATTAAATAAATGAAAGGTGGTTTCTTACTTTTGCACTGTATACTGTACATTAACAAAAGAGAACAATAGCTTTATTTAGACCAATTGACCTCTCCATGTGATCACAAGGTTGGTCAACCTTTACAGAACATTGACAAAAATCCATAAAGAATTTGCATTTAGAGTTCAGTAATAAGTGTAAATTATACTTATTGTATTTGTATAAGTATAGTACTGTGTGAAATTCTTAGGCACCCAAGACACATTTTCTAAATCTATTTATTTGTGTAGTATATGTTTATTTGCTGAGAAAAGTGTTAATATTTGAACAAACAAAATTAATTAGAATAATAATGATTATATATATATATATATATATATATATATATATATATATATATATATATATATATATATATATATATATTATCATTATTATTCTAATTAATTTTGTTTGTTTGTTTACATTGTCCAGACAAATAGCTAATCAGCCAATCACATTGCCACTACTCAATGCACTTAGGCTTGTTAGGTCAAGACAACTTGCTGAAGTGCAAACCGAGCATCAGAATGGAGAAGAAAGGTGATTTAAGTGACTTTGAACGTGGCGTGGTTGTTGGTGCCAGACGGGCTGGTCTGAGTATTTCAGAAACTGCTGATCTTTCATGCGCAACCATCTCTAGGGTTTACAGAGAATGGTCCGAAAAAGAGAAAATATCCAGTGAGCGGCAGTTGCGTGGACAAAAATGCCTTGTTGATGTGAGAGGTCAGAGGAAAATGGGCAGACTGGTTTGAGATGATAGAAAGGCAACAGTAACTCAAATAACCACTTGTTACAATCAAGGATTGCAGAATACCATCTCTGAACGCACAACACATCGAACCTTGAAGAAGATGGGCTACAGCAGCAGAAGACCACACCAGGTGCCACTCCTGTCCAAATCCTTTGGGATGTGGTGGAACGGGAGATTCGCATCATAGATGTGATGCAGCCGACAAATCTGCAGCAACTGCGTGATGCTATCGTGTCAATATGGAGCAAAATCTCTGAGGAATGTTTCCAGCACCTTGTTGAAAGTATCCCATGAAGAATTAAGGCAGTTCTGAAGGCAAAAGGGGGTCCAACCTTTTACTAGCAACCTAATAATGTACCTCACAAAGTGGCCATGTAATAGTGATTTTCTGGATGTTAGTGTGTTTGTTTAACCATTTTCAAACCTCTCCTAGAGGAAGCCCAGTACTATATGAAGTTAAAAAGCAACTCCTGGTTTGACGAATCAGTGCTTCATTAAATTGTGTTCATGTAATTGATGATATTAACAAGTCTCTGTGGTTGCTGTGAAGGTGTCAAGGAAAAATATGGACCCAAGAAATTCTCAGAAATTGTCTGTGAAAGTAGATAATTATGTGACAAATACATAATTGCAGTGTATTATTTAACATTTAATACCATCTTGTTTTTCCCAGAATACATGAAATGCTGAATAATTACTGTATGAGTTATTATAGCAATAACAATAATGTCCTGTTAAAAACAAAAATTATGATAAAATATTATACATTTTTCAAAACCTTTGAGCAGTAATGCATTTGTATTACACTGAAGGAAGAAGCTTGTGCTAAGCGTCTGTAGGTGCTTGTAGGATGGGCCCTTTAAAAGACTGCATGGCTTGACTCGAGGCTAACCTCAAGCACTCTGTATGTGTGTAGTATACATGTTTATCAGTTTACAGTAGCAGCTCTGCTGGGCTATGTTAGATTGTGCTGTATTAATGAGTTCAAAAGGCAAATGCACCAACAGCAACTCCTCCAGTAGCATAGCAACACTGCACATTTCTCAGCTACAGGGCCTAGATCTGCAGAACTACCCCTCCCGCCTCTCTCGCTCTTTCTTTATCTCTCTCTCTCTCTCCCTCCCTCTCTCTCGCTTTCACTCTCTCTCTCTCTCTCTCTCTCTCTCCCTCTTTTTCTCTTTCTTTCTTTATCTCTTTCTCCTTTTTCCACTTTCTCTGTCTCTCACTCTCTCACTCTGTTTCTCTCTACATCTCTCTCTCCTCCTTTTATCTCTTTCTATGTCTCTCACATTTGCCCTGTTTTTCCTCTCTCTCACTCTTGCTCTTTTTCTATCTTGTGCCTCCCTTTCTGACTCCCTTTTTAGTCTCTTTCTCTCTCCTTTATTCTTTTGATGTCTCTCTCTCCCTCCAGCTCTCATCTCTTCCTCTCTTTCTATCTTTATCGCTGTCTTTCTCTTTCTATACCTCTCCTTCTCTCTTTCAATATTGCTCTCTCTCTCTCTCTCTCTCTCTCTCTCTCTCTCTCTTGCTCATGGTATTTCCATCTGAGTGGGTTTCTTTTACATAACTTATTTGTGGCACATTATTCTCTTGCATAACTTTGAGTTGCAATGGAAAATATATTGATGTGCCTTGGCGTACAGTGTGGACAGTAATGCAGATAAACTAGACTTTAGAACATCATATAGCCCACAGTTTTTGTGTGTTTTCATTTGGGATGGGACAATTACTAGTTTTACTGATACGTGGCAACATAAAAGGTTAATCATACAGTTTCAACATTGAATAATTCTGTTAATTTTAAAAAGTGATGGGTAGAGTAAATAAGAGTTAATAGGTAATAATGCATAACTGGGTATAGTAAATAAATAATAAATACTGACATCCTGCACATACCAGATCAGCATGTCTACATAGAGAAAATAGAAACTATATTGCCATATAGGCTTAAAATAGTATACATTATAGAGCAGATGTCCTTAAATCCAGATCTTGAATTTCTGGTCCAGAAATTTTCCAGAGATGATATGTTTTGCAGTAATATTTTTTTTCTGCCAAATGCTATCGGATCCCCTAAATTATGTGGTGGTTAAGTAATGTAAAGGTGAATATAGCTACATGCTAAACTAACACTGTTTCACATTGTACTGATATCATGGCAACCTCACCAGCAAGTTTTGTAAATTTTGATAGTTGCTTTGGTAGTATTAGTCTGTAATTTGAGTAGCCCTTGTTGCCTGGCCAGGGAATCGAATCGAGACCTTGTATATATATCTGAGAATAATAAGCTAACCTACAATACATGATTTATTCAACTGCAAACAGAAAGCAGTTACTATAATAACTTATTATAGCTGACAAATTTAAGCCATCTTATCATCAAATAGCCTACTTCATAATGTTGCCTATAGAGCTCAACTGTTTGCTGAGTAAATCTCAGTAAGATGCACTAATTATTAAATGCAGCATCATCAGAGTCTCATGACTGTTTGATAACAACTCTCATGACAGATTATTTATGCTTTATTAATGATGGCTGACCGTCACATTTTTCATAACTGGGGTGGCCCAAAAGGGTGGTCATGCTTTATCCCAGAGTGGAATTAGCCACCACTAGGCTTCATCACTGCTTGTAGCATGTAGTCAATTCAAGTTCCTAATACAGGTATGACACAGACCACAAAATGATGATATTATCGTGTGTTTTTAAACAAAAGACGACACAATACTGTTCATTTTTTCTGTAATCACTGTTGACTCAAATAGTCACGGTGGTGCTGATCAGGATAAGACATTTTCACACCACCTCATCCTTATTTTCAGTGATGGCTGTGCTGCCTGATCGTATGATGTGATGTTGGAAGTGATGCATCATTAGCGCTGATCAGTGGTGTACGTGCTGCATCAGTGACTGTAGGAGAACGCTGGGTCTCTGCCTGCAGCTCCGCTCCACTGAGCATCCTAATGACTGTTTACTTACAGAGCAGGGCCACGACAGACGGCCACACACACACACAAACATGCATCATTCACACAGAAGGCACAGTGACATCAGACAAACACAGGCGGTCTCTACCAAAATATGTGGAACTCAAATGCGCTGAACAAAACGTCCCAGTACACACACAGCTGACACTTTTGGAAGACACACTCATACAGTCACCCTGACCTTCTGTCCTTCCTCTGTCTGTCTGTCTTTTTTGTATTTGTTTGTTATATAAGAATATAACATGGTTGTGCATAAGCTCCTCCCACTGATTTATTGTATCATTATTGTTATTATTTTAGTGCATTAACATATTTTATCAAATAATGTAGATACATGAAAGAAACATTCATTTTGTGTAAATAATAAAACTATATAAACTATATAAAGTCTGACTGTAAAATCCCATCACTGGAATAGAAATCTACTTGAATATTGTTCATGAATATAATAATAAAAATATTTAACATTTTAAAATATTAAAATATTATTTCCCAGTAACTCTGTTACTAGATTATCAGACACTGTTTTCTCATGGTGTGTAAAATGTTCACATGGTGTTGAACTGCTAGTGAGCAATCAGGGTTGAAAGAGGAGCAGTGAGATCCCCTACTGTGAAAACATCCCTCATCCCTCTCATCCCATGTCATCCCTCTCCATAAAGTTTTTTATATAGCTCTCAAACTCTAGAATAGCATTCCAGAGTATATCAGGAATGCAAGCTTGATAGGTGTCTATTTTATTGATCTATTAATTTATATATTTTTTATCCCATTCATAACTGGTAGCAGTCATTTATATATATATATTTTTTTACATTTGATTCATTCTGGTACAACATTTTTCTTCTTCTTTTGACAATTTAGCATTTTGGAGACAGACAACATACAGAGAAACACATCAAAGACACATCCAACAAACATGAAGGAAACCCTACATCATAGAAAGACTCTCTGCTCTCCCTTCTCCCTTTCATATTCCAAGGGACAAGAGAGAGGGAAGAAGAGAGAAGGAGAAAATGAGAGAGTGTGTAAGAGAGAGAGACTATGGCAATCAGCACCCTGGAATTAGAGGAAAGTAAATTCCCCCTTTTCTTCTCTCTTTCCACCATTCTCCTGCTCCCTTCTCCTCTCTGCCATTGGTCAAGTGAAGGTCTAGCCAAAAGCAGTGAGCAGCTGAGTAGAGGAAATGGATCTGGAGTGGTTACTCTGCTGGATGTTAGATGATGTAGGGCAATATCCAGTTAAGTCTGAGTGCATCACTTGGACGGAAAACAAGCAGCTAAACAGAGAAGGACAAAACACAAGAGGATAATGGTTGAGAATTAATTATCTTGCTGTTTCCATGAGAGTAAGTAAGTATGTGTGTGGTTTTGTAAATTTTGGTTGGTTAACCAGATATACACACCTCACAATTTCAATAGATATATATATATAGAGAGAGAGAGAGAGAGAGAGTGAGAGAGAGAGAGAGAGAGAGAGAGAGACTTGCATTCTCTCTATTGCACATATAAGGTTAAGTGGCGCAGCACTGGCTGCAAAAGATAATGCTAATCTTGGTGTGCTTTCAGGATCAGTTGATGCAACAAACACTCATGCACACATTCTCTTTCTCTAGGGTGAAGGAAAGAATCGGGCCCGTGGGCTCTGGCCTCTAATCGGGCCGTCATGCTTTCAAGCGTGATTAATAAGCTGCAAACAGCTCGTCCAAGATGATGTTCAAAATGAGATTCAAACCAAACAGCATGAGGGGAGAAAAAAAACATAATAAAATCCAATATGAAGACAGCGTCTGGGGGTGCAGGGGGCCCTCACCATGTCAGAATGGATTACTGTTCCTTTTCCATCACCGGTACGGCTAAGGTGAACAACAGCGAAGGTTGTTTGTGAAGAGAGCGGTGTAATTTCCAGAGGTGATGGTGTTCTCGATAAGAGCACATATCCCTCACAGAACAGCACAGCTCTGTGTGTGTTTATCTACTCTAGAGACTACAGACTGCACGAAACAATAGAAGCCTATTTCCCCCAGCTATGGCCAAGAGAGGGAAGAGTACTGTAAATCCCTACTTACTAGTCAGAGTACTCTTACTGTAGTGATAATTCAGTTCAATGCAAGTTCACATATTAATTTATGACTGCAAAGTACTCAATATAAAACTGATTGTTTCAGTCCTAGAATCTGACTGGCTGAGCTTCATCCAGAGCTGCTATAAAATACCCAACGTACACACACATACACTGTTAATTATTGCTAGAACTTCACAACATTCAACACAAATTTCTCACAATAAAATATTGTGTTCACTATTTTATAGTGAAATTAGCCCATTTAATGATGTTTTCTGTAATATATCTGTAAAATCCCTGAAATAATCATGGCCTGAAAAAGATGTCATCTGGATGGCAGCACATGCGTTGACAAAACATGTATATATCGTTCAGCATTAATGGCACCTTCACAGATGTGCAGGTCACTCATGCTATGTGTACTCATGCACCCCTATACCATCATGAATACTGGCTTTTGAACTGTCCACTGATAACAAGCTGAGTGGTCTTTAGCCCGGAGGACACAGTGTCCATGATTTCCAAAATGAATTCAAATGTTGATTAATTAGACCACAGGACACTTTTCCACTTCCCCTCAGTCCATTTTAAATGAGCTTGGGCTCAGATAAGGTGGCAGCATTTCTGGATCCTGTTTATGTACGGTTTCTTCTTTGCGTTTTAGGGTTTTCACTTGCATTTAAAGATGCAGTGATGAACTGTGTTCACAGACAGTGGTTTGCAGAAGTGTTCTGAGTCCATAAAGAGATTTTACCACATAATCATGTCTGTTTTTAATGCAGTGCTTCCTGAGGGCCCAAAGATTATGGCCAGCATATACTGATTTTTAGCCTTGTCACTTGCATTCAGAGATTTCTCTACCAAAAATGATGAAAAGGGAAAGTTATTTATTACTTTCCATTGAGAAATGTTATTCTGGAATTGAGAGTGATAAACTTTCAGAGTAATAAGCTTCTCCCCATCTTTACTTCAGAAAGACTTTTTATACTCAATCATGTTACTGACCTATTGCCAATTAAATCACCAGGTATTTTTATAGCATTATGCAAGTTTACCTGCCTTTTGTTGCCCCATCCCAACTTTTTTGAAATGTGTTGTTGGCATCCAATTCAAAATGGGCAAATATTTTTTTGAAAAAAAAAAAACAATAAAACTTCTCAGTTTCAACATTTGATGTGTTGTCTTTGTACTACTGTCAATAGATTTTGCACAGCATCCCAAGGTTTTTGGAAATGGGGTTATAACTAACAATTTTTGCACATTCAAACTACCTAAATTGTAAAATTAATTGAAACCCTGAAAAAAAACACACACAACAGTTTGATTCACAAAAATGAAGAAAAGGAACACAAAACAGAAATAGCATCAGAGCTGTGAAGCAGACCCCAACCTTAAATAACATCAAGAGACAATGAGCAGAGCTCAGCTTATTCAACGCTCACATCGCTCTAATGAGTCATTATCAATATATACCTTACATTCAAATACATTCATATAATATACATCACACTTTCAGTTCAGGAATTGCTTGTGTAAACATAAGACACATGCACTTTACACCTTCATTCTACAGAAAAAAACCTTACATCTCCATCCTTCTTATTTTTAATTTTTTGCATCATTTAAAAACACCAGACAGGACATTGTTGACAATTATATATATATATATATATATATATATATATATATATATAAAATTGTTGCTGACTCTCCAGGTCTGCAGAGAGATGCCTCTCACAAGAGTTGTTGTAATTCCTCATTTTTCACCTTCACAGCTTGCCTAGCAAAGCATTGGGCTGTTCAGGAGATACCAGCTGGGACTGGATGGTGCTCGGGGAGCTATGAAGAGGTCTGAATGCTGATGGAGTGAAAGAGGTCACATTCAGAGGCAGAACTGTGTTACTGCACAAACAGCTGCTGTAAAAATCAATACGATTCTAATTCAACCGTTACAGCACACATAACGATCAACTGCTCACCTTTAGCCCTTCAGTCTGCAGGTGCACGTGTGTGTGTGTGTGTGTGTGTGTGTGTGTGTGTGTGTGTGTGTGTGTGTGTGTGCGTGTGTGTGTATGTGTGTGTGTGTGTGTGTACATTCAAACAGACAAATACACACCAAAAGATACACACACACACACACACGCACGCATGCACACACTCAAAGATAGAAGACTGCACAAACACACAAAGAGGCCATTTACATCAGCATCAATATGTGTGAATGGTTATCAGATCATGTTCCACTGAAAAGTAATGCACTAAAATGAAAACTGGCTGAAGCCAAAACCAAACTTCAGAACACTCTGGGCTGAATGGTTGGTCATCCAAGGCAATTCCATTTAGTTAGACTTTGGCACTGTCTAATAAAGTTTTTAAAGTGCAGTACCAATGGCCTTGGCGTGCTAGCAGGGACTTTCTGCTTCTTTTATTGTATTCTGCATGTTTTCTAGTGGTATTGAATCTGCAGTGGAGATGTCCCTGGGTTCTTACCGATCAGCTATTACAAACCGCTTGTCAAATCCCCCTTGTAGAAATGTGAAATAGTTTTTCATGGCTGATATTGCCATGTTGATCTGCTGCTGCTCAAGCTGTTTAAAAGCATCTGCAAAAGCGAAGGAAATAAACAGTGAGTGCGTTTACATGCACCTAATATTCCACTGGCAGGCAATCAGATTTTATCAGTAATCCGATCAGATTTCTGCTTTGCAACCAATCAATAAATTCACAAGAAGAAGACATGACATAAACGTAATGTAAAAACTTCATGCAGTGGCTTTTTTTTTAAAAAAACATTGTGTCACTGTACTTAAAAATAAGAAAATATATCCTCTAGAAGATGAAGAATATTTTAATCCTTCATTTTGTCAAGCATGTAGCTGGTTTCAGCGTCGCTCCAAAAGTGTTTTGATGTCATCTCGCGGCAATGCTACTATCTTATTTCCAGTACTATTGTCTGTTTTTGCACGTGCACAGAGAAATCCAAAAGAAATCCAAGTAAGAGTATAAATGCACTGAGAAATCTGATTACTGAGCTAAAATCCAGCTTTCATTATTGGATTTCTTAATCAGATTTCTAGACCTTACTCCAGTCTAAGAAATCAGAATATGCTGTTTACATGAACATATGAATAATCAGATAACTGCGGAAATCCAATTATGATTGGATTATTGAGTGCATGCAAAAACACTCATCATTAATTCTCTTATTCAAATTTTCTCACTTTTAAAAATGATGTAAAGTCTTTGACACTTCCATAAGACAATTTAATTTTTCACAATGTATGTATTTTTTCTTTTTCACTGAAGGAAATACAGGTGCATTCCTAATGGAAAAGCAGGTATAAACACAGTCAGGAGGCATTTTGATCAAATTATAGTTAAAACACTCAAATCACATTCAGAGAAGAACAAACACGGATCTTAACCACATTTAACACAAGTGTAAAAAGAATGTGGAATGTTTGCTACATCCGCATTCAGTAATGAAAGCAGAAATGGTCAGTTTTTTTTAGACTGTTGCTACTGGCTAATTTCTTGGTTTTCAAACAGCATTATTTTAACCAGGATATCTGGCAGTGTCTTGATCAAACCCAGAGATACTGATGGGCCTTTTAAATGATATTTACTGGTATTGGCTATTTATTTATAAAATAAATAAACGCATAATTTAGGATGGATTTTTCTTTGAGTAACTATCCCAATGCTGTTTATATGGGCATCAAATCAAGCTAATGAAAGGTGTATGGGCTCAATAACATGAAGACTCACACAGCTCACCTACTGGGCAGTCCAGCAATAATCCATCAACATGACAAGGTGAAAATATGTCTTGCTCCAAACCCAGTGCGCTGTCCCACAGTGAACAGTGTGGGCTGAGTGTGACCCACATCACATCTGACTAATTATTACTGTGTGTGCATGCGCAAGAGAGAAGCTCACATAAACAGTTTGATTCACAAAAAGAAGAAAAGGAACAAAACAGAAATAGCATCAGAGCTGTGAAGCAGACCCCAACCTTAAATAACATCAAGAGACAATGAGCAGAGCTCAGCTCATTCAAAGCTCACATCGCTCTAATGAGTCATTATCAATATATACCTTACATTCAAATACATTCATATAATATACATCACACTTTCAGTTCAGGAATTGCTAGTGTAAACATAAAACACATACACTTTACACCTTCATTCTACAGAAAAAACCTTACATCTCCATCCTTCTTATTTTTAATTTTTTGCATCATTTGAAAACACCAGACAGGATATTGTTGACAATTCCTGAAAATGTGAAAATGCACACACTCAAACATGCATACACACACGCACACACACGCACGCACAGTCAGGCTCTCGAACAGATCTGGTGTTCTCTGTACGCCTGTGAGAGAGAGATAAAGAAGTGGATGACTGGCTATTCGTCAGTGTAACTGTGTGTTTGTGTGTGTGTGGTTATGTGTGTGTGGGGGCTGCCAATTGCCAATTAATCACTCTCTTGCTCCTCAGATGACTGATCTGACTTAGTGTGGGTGCCGGGGAGACAGAGAGAGAGGGAGTGAGGGAGAGAGAGAGAGAGAGAGAGAGAGAGAGACAAGAGGAAAGAGAAGATAATAGAGAGGAAAAAGGGGGAAAAGAAAAGAAAAAGGGAGAGACATATAGAGATGGAATACAAAGAGGGCGCAAGATTATGAGAAAGTAGACTGAGAGAGAGAGAGGGAGGAGAGAGAGAGAGGGGTTATTCAGGGTGTTCCATGTAGATGCACTGACAGCTTTGGATTGAGCATAAAAAGTGCACCAGCCAATTGTACAACAGACATGAGAGTCAGGAGGTGCTACAATGTTAGATTTCCCACCATTCAAAGCTCCAGAAGGTTCTAAAAGCCATGCACGGCAAACTAGCATGTCTGTCCCTGCCTCTATATAAAGACAAACTGAAAATAATTTATTATTTATTAGCCCATAAATGTCACAATTCAGCCAAACACTGGAAAAAAATTGACCTCAACAATAATGTAATAATAAACTCTGTTGGTGATTCTAGTAGTTTGTTACCACAAGGGTAACATTGATTCACTTGAACCCTTTCTGACGAGGCTGAAGTTGTGATATTGGAATGGAAAATTGAACACAGATATTTGAAGCTTCTAAAACACATTCCGTGTTTTACTTGATGCCTATGAAAAACATTAACAAATATTGTGCCTTACAGTAGTTTCACATTATGTAGAACTTAAGTATCCAGAACTTCCAGAAGGCTTTGAGCGACATTTTTCTCCAAAATTGGATTCACCTATAGGAAATTAAAATTACTTGGTAACTTTTTAATTATATTAATATAGAATAGAATATATTATTAAACTATTATTAAATAGAATATATTATTAAACAGTTAAATCAGTTAAATTAATAGTTAAACTAACATGCTAGGACTTCTCTTCAACTCTTGAACATCTAATCAAAAGGAGAGCTTGTTTTACTATATACAACCTAGACACCACAGAGAAAAATAATTCCTGATTGGCCAGTTTTTTTGGCAAATGTTAACGTAGGTATAATTTAGTGATGTGAGGTGGCATAAGGTAATGTATCATTTCCAAGAGTGTTTGAGACTATATCCTTCAAAAATCCAGGTGCTAGATTCATAGTACACAGTGTGCAGACTGCATACCTCAATTCAGGTATGCTGGCACTGCTCAGTGGAGTGCATGAATATAGTGCATAGTGCCTAAATTGAGGCATGGAGTCTGATTTAGTGTTTTAATAAAAGTATTCATGCAGTATGGATATACAGTAATTATGTAGAAACTATTTAGTAATACAGATTTGAAATAGGCAGATGTGCATTAACTCTGCTTGAGCTGTAATAAAGTGTATAGTGTACTGGCCTAATTATTGTCAGCAATAATTAAATACAGTGCAGAGTATAGTGTGAGTGAATGAGTCAGAAAATGAGTGAGGACCCAGAGGACAACAGATGAATAGAAGTTTGTATCCTCATGCTACGTCTCTCTCTCTCTCTCTCTCTCTCTCTCTCTCTCTCTCTCTCTCTCTCTCTTTCTCTCTCTCTCTGTGTCTGTCTCTCCCGCTCAAACACAAACAAATGTGTACAACACCCCATAGGCAAAGCTACTGAAGACATGAGAACAAAGACATATGTGATATGAATACGTTCCCTGAGACAAACAGAGAATTAGGACTTCACAAAAACACACAGCCTTGTTTTTATACAAAGTCCAGACATAAATCTCAATTTTCAGTATTAAGTATGTCTGCTCCATTGTTTTTGGAAGACTTGCTCTCAGCTTTTCAAAGAAACCTGGAGGGTTCATGTTAGAAGTTGCATTTTCAACAATCCAAGTGATCCCAAACAGATCCAAAGATGTTAAAGTCTGCACTCAGTAACAGCTTCTTGACAGCTGCACAACCTTTCAGACCCATAGCACTGAGTTCTTCTGACAATAGAAGGATGGACAGAAACATTGTAATTTTTTTCAGATCTGAAGCAAGTCCTCCCTCTCAAAGATGAAATTGCCTAAATCGTAGGCTTAATACATACTAAGGCTTATTAGTCAGTAAATACAGAGTGAAAACTGGTTAAGCTAATCTTTGGGTATAGAAGTGTGTAAAAAATCTTTAGCCCTGCCCGTGGGCCTTGGCCATTTAAGGAGTTATGTTAATCTGATGGTCTACCAGGTCTTGGACAACATAGAGTCCCATTTAATATTTTTTAACTACAATTTTGGAAATTCCTATTTTTCAAGTATTTTCATTTGACTTTCTTCATTCTTATGCAAGTAGATTTTCTTACATTTACAGCATTTGGCAGACGTTCTTATCCAGAGTGACTTAGATCCAGAGGTAGGCGAAGGCAGTTTTAGGAGTCTTGCCCAAGGACTCTTATTGGTAAAGTGTAGAGTGCTTGCCCAGGCGGGGATTGAACACCAGCCTACAGCCTAGAAGGCAGAGATGTTAACCACTACACTATACCAACCATCTTATGTCTTATTTCCTCAGAAATGCTTCCTGAAAACTCAATAACTTTATTTATTAAATTGAAGTATTTATTAACTTAACTGTATTTAATAAGCTCTGTGTTCAGCACCAGGGACAGCACATTGAACACGTCAAATAGCTGTGCATCACAGGCAACGTTCCCAGTTGTTGTTGCAACTTTCTGTGTTGATAACTTTTGAAACACAAGAGATATGGCTAATTTAATTGCGGCAATCGATTTCTGAGACTTCTTTGATATGCTACATGACCACCTTCCCATTGGAAAAAATTGCCCTTGATCCAATATGGCGGCTTTCAAGATGGCGACCATGTTCCCGACATAGCCTAAAAGATAGGCCCCCTCACCCATTACTTGCTGGGGTATTCAGATATGTCATTTTCCTTTTTGTTTCTGAAATAAAAGGGTGTCCTGTGACTTTTCACTCACCCTGTACATGTGAATGTATAGCAAAACCGTCAACTTCAAGTAATTAATACTACACAGCATCCTAGTGCATCACAGAGTAAGAACATAATACTTAAATGTAGCTAGAACACTATGAAATACTTTATTTGAGATTCAGAAGGTCCTCAAGTTTATTTCAGTTCAGTGTACAACAATCTTAGTTACTTGTCAAATTTGTTTTCTTAAACTGTTTTAAAAGACTCATAATACAATATGACTAT
Organism: Pygocentrus nattereri; assembly: GCF_015220715.1. NCBI lineage: Eukaryota > Metazoa > Chordata > Actinopteri > Characiformes > Serrasalmidae > Pygocentrus > Pygocentrus nattereri. The sequence continues at coordinate 15,118,030 of NC_051229.1, read as the reverse complement.
GAGCTTGAAAATCACACAACAAAGGACGTCAATCAGAGCAGCCGCCTACTCACTGTTTACTTTCACTTAGCAGTCACCCACCCACCTGCTACCACATTTACAGCCCCAAAGCTGTGTGTGTATCTGTGTATGTGTGTGTAGGGTTACTGAGCAGGAGCTGTTGAGTTGTTGCGGGGGAGGCATCTTACTCTTATCATCCCTCCCACACAAACACACATACACACATACACAGATAAGAGGAGTGGGCTTAGACACACATCAGACGCGGTATTTAACAATTACTCCCGGCGAGCATCAGGCCCAGACCAGAGATCAAACCCCAACTCATTGCAACACATGGAGAAGTCATTCACTGCCCCCGCTGCTGCCGACGCTGCTGCACTGGGAAACGATGAAGGATTTCTCAATGTCAGACCATCTGTAATTACCACAGTGTGTTAGACAAGAGATGCTGAATGGGCCTGAGTCATCTACAGAGCACTTCTGTTGGATATTATCATCTGTAAAGACTACTGTGAATGTGATTTAGGATCTACTTCAAGAGTTTGTGGCTAAGAGATGATGAAAAATACACCGGCATAGCTTTAAGGAGATGCATCTTATTAAATAAATCCCATAATTTGCTCACAACACATCTAGACTTTGTTTTTCAAAATGGTTGTGATTTTTGGTTGTTAAATTTGGACAAATATATATGTCTTTTTCTGGTAACAAACATCACAGTTTATAAGACATCTATTATTATGTACTTCATGGTTAACTAGTCATGAATAGGTACTGAGTTATTTATCATTAATAAATGTCACATTAGTTGTAAAAGACACATAAGCTATTACTGCACAATTAAGCAATGAGCTTATACTTAATAATTTAAAAAATCATGTATTAATCAGGAATTTAATCATTATTAGTTTATAAAATAAGAGTCAATATATCTTAATATATGTCTCCTTTTTCTATTACCTTATAATTATTTGATGATTAACAAATCAGAAATTAGGTGTTATCCACTATCAACAACATAGGACCCTGGGGACATTGGACCTTGGGACCGTATGACCTTGACTTTGGGAATGTAGGACCTTGGAAAGATAGGACCCTGAAAACATTGTATCTTGGGAATGTAGGAGTTTGGCAACATTTGACCTTGGGAACATGGGACTTTGGGAATGTAGAGCTTTGAGAACATTTGACCTTGGGAACATGGGACCTTGAAAAGATAAGACCCTGGAAACATAGGATCTTGGGAACATATAGAGCTTGGGAACAGATCCCTGGGAACACAAAGGATTATGAAAACACAATGTTAGGAACATAGGACCTTGGGACCATCAGACCTTGGGAACATAAGACTTTGGGAATGTAGGGACTTGGTAATATTTGACCTTGGGAACATAGAACCTTGGAAAAATAGGACACTGGAAACACAGGACTGTGAAAACAGAACACAATCTTGTGTTTTGAACACAAGATTAAGAAAACAAAAGACTGATAACATATAGTCCTGGTAACAAAAGACCTTGTAAAAATAAAACATTGGGAATGTAAAGTCTTGGAAAGATAGGGCACTGGGAAAGTAGGTCATTGGGAACATAGGAACTCTCCCTTTGCAAAACAGTAGTAGCAGGCATGTTGAGTCCAGAATTCTGTCCATACCTTTGTTCATTTGTATCGATGTCTTACAGGGTCAGAAACCACATAAGCAAATGTATTTGAGATTACTTAACAACCTGGTACAGTTAAAAGGAAGTGTGTAATGATTTAGGCAAGTATCAATCATTTCCACAGTGCTAATTGATGCTATAATTGTTAGCAACAACAGCCTTGTAGCTTCTATGCAAATTTAAAAAACTGGGCACCAAACATGCCTTAGCTGATAAATCAATTCTGGGGTAAATTGTGTAAATGAGATTTTTTGCCAACTGTTGCTTTATGCTTTGCTCTTTCAGGAGGCTGACGTACACTGTCCGAAAACCTTTTGGCTTCAATAACGGCAAGGTGATTTAGAGCATATTACTCTCCAAAACCTTTGATGCATTGTGAGCAAAACCAAATAGCACAGCTGTTGCTTGTACATCCAGCTTATTAGAAGCTACCAGAGGCCTAAGCACAGCTGGAGTATGGGCTTTTATAGGGAGCACAGTTACAGGAGATGAGAATTGTAGCCTGGGTGATTTTTCGTTCATGACAAAGAGTAGCATTGTCAAAGCGCCTTTCTATCACCAGTCATTCTTGGCTGCTCCACCATCGATGAAACTGAAAAGCTGCCATCAAATAGGTGTAATTATCCGCAATCAGCAGCCAGCAGCCAACTGGCTGAAAGCAAGACTTACAGAAAGGCTCCATATGAGGGAATGGGTGAGAAGACATGAGAAGGATAAGGAAGACTAAGAAAGAAAGCAAGAGGTGAAAGAGTCAATAACCATGAGAGAAAGAAAAAAAGAAAATGTAGAGATAGAGTGATGGGGAATGGGGGGAAAGGGGAACAAAACGAGCCAATATGGAAAAACAGACATTCACAGATGTAAGCTGAGAGGGCAGATATTGTAATAGGCTGATAAAATGGTGCAATGTGGAGTTGAATATTAAAGCAGGTGCCAATAACCCATCCGTAAAAATCTGCTCTGTTCCACATCACTAACATGCCGGCCTCTAACGCAAATACCTCTGACTTTACAGCTTCTTTTTGGTTACTCATAAGCCAAACAGATGAAAGAGACACATCTGGGTTTCAGCATCAAGATGGCTTCTCAGGAGGCAAATGTTGGACCTACTGAGACCAATTACAGTTAAAAAAGAGAAAAAATAGAATTGCCTCTCTGACAGTCTCTCCTTTTTCCTGCTCACTCTCTTTCTGTATTTGTTTTTTTCACTCTTGTTCACACACTCCCTTTCTCACTCTTGCTTCCTTCTCTCTCTTTCTCTCTTTCTTTCTTTTTATCTTTTTCTCATTCACACACTCTTCTTCCTTCCTTTTCCCTCTCTTTCACCTAGTTTCATTCTCTTTCCCTCTCTTTAACCTTTCTTTCATTTCTTCCTCACTCTGTTTCACCCTCTTCTTCACTTTCTCATTCCCTTATTCCTTCTCTTTTTGCAATTTCTCTGTTTTTCCCTCACGTTCATTCATTCTTGTTTGCACTCGTTCTTCTCTCTCTGGCTTGTTTTCTCTCTAATTGTTGCTTTCATTTTACTATTTACCAAAAAATTATACATATTAAATGTGTCTCCTGTTGTAATAGTTTGACTACACTGACACATTGACATTGAGTTAAATGGTGGCATATCTCTCTCTCTCTCTCTCTCTCTCCTCCCTCTCTTTCTCTCTCTCTCTCTCTCTGTCTCTCTCCCCCCCTCCATGTCTCTACCCTCTCCCTCTCTGTCTCTTTGCTCTCTTTATCACCCCCCTCTCTTCATCCTCTTTGACTCCTCTCTCTCTCTCTCTCTCTCTCTCTCTCTCTGTACTCCCAACCCTAACTAAAAGATAATGTCACTTTTAATGGTCTCTGGACGTCAGCTGTGGCTCACCTGACATTTCAAAGGCTTTCTGTTGAACTTATATTCTCTCACTCCTGAATGCTCTGTTCATAGACCTGCAAACAGAGGGTTCACAATAGTGTGTGTGTGCGTGTGTGTATGTGTTTAGTATTAGGCTTTGAAATATCTATATAATACTAAAACGTCTTACATTAACTACTAGTAAATGTTTTTTTTTCTTTGAAAATGGGGCAATGATTTGATCCACCAGCAGCAATAATGCAGATCAGTGACAAGATGAAGTAATAAACAAATGCATTTTGCTTTTTAAATTTGTATTGCTAAAGCTCAATTAATTTTTTTATATTTAAAGGATAATTTCTTAAAATGTTCAACTAAAAATTATGCAGTTTTTTTGGTTGGTACAGTTAACACTCCCATTAGGTCTAATATATCAGATTAACCAATCCACATACACTATATTTCCAAAAGTATTCGCTCGTCTGCCTTCACTCTCTTATGAAATTGACATCCAATTCTTAATCTGTTGGGTTTAATATGATGTTGGTTCTCCTTTGCAGCTATAATTCCTCCAACTTTTTTCTTTTGTAAAGGCTTTCCACAAGGTTTAGGAGTGTGTTCATGGGAATTTTTGACCATTCTTCCAGAAGCGTATTTGTGAGGTCAGACAATGATGTTGCATGAGAAGGCCTGGCTCGCAGTCTCCACTCTAATTCATCCCAAAGGTGTTCTATTGGGTAGAGGTCAGGACTTGCCTTGTGCAGGCAAGTCAAGTTCTTCCACACCAAACTCACTCATTCGTGTCTTTATGGACCTTGCTTTGTGCACTGGTGTGCAGTCATGTTGGAATAGGAAGGGGCGATCCACAAACTGTTCCCACAAAGTTGGGAGCATGAAATTGTCCAAAATCTCTTGGTCTGAAGCATTATGAGTTCCTTTCACTGGAACTAAGCGACTGAGCGCAACTCCTGAAAAACAACACCACACCATAATCCCCCCTCCACCAAACTTTACACTTGACACAATGCAGTCAGACAAGCACTGTTCTCCTGGCAAACGCCAAACCCAGAGTCATCCAGATGGAGAAGCATGATTCTTCACTCCAGAAAACACGTCTCCACTGCTCTAGAGTCCAGTGGTGTCGCTTTACACCACTGAATTCGATGCTTTGCATTGCACTTGGTGATGTAAGGCTTGGATGCAGCTGCTCGACCATGGAAACCCATTCAATGGAGCTGTCTATGCTGTTCTTGAGCTAATCTGAAGGCCACATGAAGTTTGGAGGTCTGTAGCAATTGACTCTGCAGAAAGTTGGCGACCTCTGCGCACTATGCGCCTCAATATCCGCTGACCCAGCTCTGACATTTTATGTGGCCTACCACCTTGTGGCTGAGTTGCTGTCATTTCAAATTGCTGCCACTTTGTTATAATACCTGACAGTTGACTGTGGAATATTTAGTAGTGAGGAAATTTCATGAATGGACTTGCACGCATGGTACCACGCTGGAATTCACTGAGCACCTGAGAGTGACCCATTCTTTCACAAACATTTCTAGAAGCAGTCTGCGTGCCTAGGTGCTTGGTTTTATACACCTGTGGCCATGGGAGTGATTGGAATACCTGAATTCAAATACTTTTGGAAATATAGTGTAACTAGGAAGTGACTGTAAAAACATCCAGTCATGTATTGAAATAGGTGCGAGGAGTTTCATGGAAAAATATAACTCAAGACCTTCTAGATGTTCTCATTATGTCAGTGACTACAAATAAGAATGGTAGCCTAACCAAGTTTCAGTCAGATATTAATAATGAAAAATGGTGGCAGCAGCACAATGCCTATGCTCTTTCCTGAAGGAATCATTGTAAATTTGATACATACAAGGTACAATATGGGTTAATTTATCTGTTACAAGCATCAAATAAAGCTTAGAATGTTTTTTATAAGCTTCAAATGTCTGCGTTGAATCTAAAAAATTGTGTTTGAATTGCTCTTAGTTTAGCACATACTATTAAAAATTCTATAGGGGCGCTTGTGAAAATTAGCATTATCAAAGTGTTTAAGACTGGGTTTTAACATTTATGGCCCAAACTGAAGGCCTAGTGCTGACAGTCATGCTTCTCCACTGTTTTTCTTGGCTTTTTCGATAGCGTTTCTATTTTGGAATGAAAGGTTTTGGTATGACAGTGATGATATATACAGACTAATACATATGGGATGTGTGTTTGTGAGAGATAAGCCGCCTTGCTCTCCGCCTGTTAAGCAATGAGGGATTGGAGTGTCAGAAGAGACACAAAAACCCATCCGTATCTCCACTCACATCACACACTCCACCTGATACTGGAATGCCCAGTAGACATGCACATACACACTCTCACTCTATATATCTGGCATTTCCTCTCCCTATTTCTTTCTCTCCTCTCTGTCCCCTTTCAAACACACCATAAACATCCTTCACTTTCTTCTGACTCTTTCTCCCACACCTCTAGCGCCTCTCTCCTTTTCTTTCTCTCCATATCATAAACATTTTTTACTTTTCTCTCTCAATCTCACTTTATCACTTTTAGACAGATCTATCTATCTATCTATCTATCTATCTATCTATCTATCTATCTATCTATCTATCTATCTATCTATCTATCTATCTATCTATCTATCTATCTATCTATCTATCTATCTATCTATCATTTCCACTACCTCTTTCTTCCTCTTCTCCATTTTCTACCTCTCTCTGCCACTGCTATGATGTGATAAGAAAAGTTGCCCAGACAAACACGTGTGACAGTGAATGCAGAAAATATGCATGAAATACAGTAGAAAGGATCCATCAATTCAGACTCAAAGAGTTCTTTATTCTCAGGCCACACACACACACACACACACACACACACACGGACACATGCAAACACACACATGCACATTCTTCTATGAAACGCCCTGCAGCCTCACACTGTCAATCATACCTGAATGCCAAATTTCATATACAGTTTAAAAACAAATCAAAACACCAGAAGTGTTAAAGTGAGGAGTGAAGACTCCACAGTTCTACACGATTTAACATGATTTAAGGAGCTATAGGGTTTTCGCTGCCACACAATGGTGGCACAAAAAATAAAATCATTCATATAAATGGTCAAACTGACTATCCAGTTTCTCATAACAGAATGTATGTTTTCTGTTAGAATAATCTGTGGTCTTCACCAGAACATTTCTAGTGAAGAGAAATGCCACTCAGTAATGTCTTTTGGGTTGCTCAGATGCTAGAGGGCGTCCCAAGAGAGTCGCTCACGCACTCTTTCTAGCATTCTGAGTCAATGAATCTACTTTTTGCTCAGTTCCATTTTCGTCCTTCACATTTAGTTCCTAATGTTTTTTTTCTTTTTTTCATTCTCTTCTGTCATTTCAGCACCTAGACTGCTTTGTTGTTATTCACACCTGTTATTTTTGAGTTTATACCAAAAAATATCCCACAAAAAGAGCAATGGAGCCTAATATACTTCTGTTTCTATGCTGACAGATGGAAGCTCCACTGTTCTATAGGGAATTCTTAAAGGTGCCATAGAATGGAAAATTGTATTTACATTGACATAGTTGAATAAGGAGAGTTTGGAACATGGAACTGACATACTGTGAACCTCAAACACTGTTGTCTCCTCCTTCAAATGCAAATCCTACATTTAAAAAAGGGGGCGGTAAAACAGGCCAATTCCAAAATCCTAAACTGAATGTGTTTACATGCGTTTAATAAACTGATAACTGATGAAAATCAGATTTTGTCAGAAATACGTTGAATGCATTTGCATGCACTTGAGTAGTCTGATTATGGAAAAATCCAGTCAACATGAGTCAGGTAGTCAATAGATTTCTGCTTTGCAACCAGCCAAAAAACTCAAAGAAGAAGATATGATATAAATGTAATGTAAAACACAAAAGTTATACCACAGCTTTTTTTAAAACTTCAAGATGCTTTACCTGAAAAATATGAATATACATCATATAGAAGATTCAATAGAATAGAATGTTCAAATTCTTCATTTCTTCAAGCAAGTAGTAGCTTTCAGTATCAATTCAAAAATGTTTTAATGCTATCTTGTGGGTGCCTTGTTAAATGTTGCTTGCTGTTTTTTAGCACATAAGCAGATTGAGAAAACAAGAAATCAGAGTAAGGGTTTACATGCACTGAAAAAGAATTGAAAAAATTCAGCTCATTTTACCAGATTTCTAAGACTTAATCCAATCTAAGAAATTAGAGTTTGCTGTTTACATGATTCGATAACGAACTCCAATTACTAACAGATTATGTACATGTGTATAAATGCACTCATACGTCTTGACTCATTCATTTTTACACTCACAGAACATACACTAGCCCATGTTCTAGCCCAGCATGAATTGTGAAGAATGAAACAACAACAATGTTGCAACAACAATGAAAATGGCAGACTATGTGCAGAAATGTAACATTCCAGGCTAGACACTTCATTTCCTTCCCAAGGAACCAAACTGTCAATGGGCATGGTTGATGTTCATCTTTCAACAAAGCTGAACTTTGCTTCCTATTCACTAGCTTTTTAATTGCATGTTCCATTCCACCTTAAATGCTACAGCTTGTACAGGCATCACAATGTAACTGTGGTGCCATTTAAGGTGGAATGGAAAATTTGCAATCAGCAAATCAGCTTTGAGCCCCTTCTTGTTTGCAATGGTGATGGACAGGTTGACAGATGAGGTCAGACATGAGGCTCCATGGACCATGATGTTTGCAGATGACATTGTAATATGTGGTGAGAGTAGAGAGCAGGTGGAATCTGGAGAGGTGGAGGTTTGCACTGGAGAGGAGAGGAATGAATGTCAGTAGAGATAAGACGGAATACATGCGTGTGAATGAGAGGGAGGAAGGTGGAAAGGTGAAGATGCAAGGCGTAGAGGTCGTAAAGGTGGATGACTTCAAATATCTTGGGTCAACCAACCAGAGCAATGGACAGTGTAGAAAAGAGGTGAAGAAGAGGGTGCAGGCAGGATGGAGTGGGTGGAGACGGATGTCAGGGCTGATGTGTGACAGAAGGATAGCAGCAAGAGTGAAAGGGAAGGCTTACAAGGCAGTAGTGCATCCTGCTATGATGTATGGTTTGGAGACTGTGGCTCTGTCTAAAAGACAGGAGGCTGAGCTGGAGGTGGCGGAGATGAAGATGCTGAGATTTTCGTTGGGAGTGACAAGGATGGACAAGATTAGAAATGAGCAGAACAGAGGGACAGTGAAGGTGGAGCAGTTTGGAGATAAAGCCAGAGAGGCCAGGTTGAGATGGTTTGGACATGTGTTGAGGAGGAATAGTGGATATATTGGTCAAAGAATGTTGGAGATGGAGCTGCCGGGTAGAAGGAGAAGAGGTAGACCTCAGAGAAGGTTTATGGATGTAGTGAAGGTGGACATGGAGATGGTTGGTGTGAAAGTAGAGGAGGCAATGGATAGGGCAAGATGGAGGCAGATGATCCGCTGTGGCGACCCCTAAAGGGAGCAGCCGAAAGAAGAAGAAGAAAGAAGAAGAAGACCCTGCTGGTCAACAGCACCGGAGGCGGTCGTTGTTAACCCGGTCCTCGACCGATCAATTATGGCAATCATATTTGTGATCCGCATGATAGCTTTGGCACAAGTTTTATGCTGGATGCCCTTCCTGACGCAACCCTCACCACTGGGGCCAAATGATATGGTTGAAAAAAATATTTCCCCAAAAAAAGTTGCATATTTTTGATGTAGACATCATAGCAATTTAAAATACTAAATAAATGCATTCTATGGCACCTTTAAGATGTTTTTGCACCCGAAGCTTTTTATTCCAGTTGTTTTTTGGCTCCTTTTACTTCTACTACTAATTTTATCACTGAAGCACCAATGCCTTTACTTGAGATTAGCCAATGACTTTACACTCCTTCTAATACTCCTACTACCATCTACCAAGTTGAAACCAATGGAAAACCATCCATCTTCAGCAACTCAGAATGTGCATGGTCTTCATCCACAGCGTTGTCCATGCTGCATCCAATCACATAATGTCCACCGGGATTGGACTTTGAGTGACAGTTGGATTGAAAATGGTGAGTTTATCAATAGCGTGGGAGTAGCAGTGATGGGTGAAATGGACTATCGATTACTGAAGGAGTGGTATAAAAGAGTTCTTGTGGGAATGAAGGGGCAGAGAGAGAGACAGACAGAGAAAGTGGAAATAGTCCTTCATTTACCATTGGTGAGAGGTTTGATATGTGGTGTTAAAGTTAATGGAGTCTGCTGTTATAAACAGGCTAGACTGTAGCCACTAGGAAGCTCATTTATTAGCTGAGGTAAAGCCAAACTCTCAGTGTGCTGGACTTTTAGAACCATTAGCGAAATCTGTTAGTGAGAACGCTAACAACAAACACCCCTTCTGGGTAAGAGCACCAATCCAAGCCAGTTGGTCTTCATTCCTCATTGGGTGAGAGCATAATGCTGCTAGAGCAATGTTTAAGTAACTTTATTTATATTCAGCACAAATATGGAAATGTTTAGGCAAAATTTATTCATATTCACTACACACAGAGCAATATCTAAGCAACATTTATTTATGCTCACTACACATAGGGCAACATCTATAAGCAACATTTATTTATGTTCACTACACAAAGCAACATCTAAAAGCATGTATTTTTTGTTGTCAGCAAATAATAAATACATAACAAAAGTGTAAAGGATGATTTTTTTACATTATGAGATTGTAAACTAAACAATAATTTTATTAAATTTGAATAATATTGAAATATTGAAATATTGAAAAATATTAACTTGTTAACAACAACTGAAAGTTTAGAATCCACACTTACAACAAAATTTCTCTACTTGTTTCAGTTAGCTACAAGTAAGAAATAAATGATAAAATAACAATATGCTTTTATAAGCACTGGCAATTACCATGACTTCAAAGTGTTAAAGACAGGCAAATAAGAAGCAGGCTCTCCGCATCAGTGACCGAGGGTTGAACCGTTGGAGGTCACTACAACAGCAGGTCACTCTGGCTACCACAGACACATCAAAGGCGAGAAAAAAAGAAGCATGTTGAATTAGAGCTGCTTCACGCACTGATACAAGAGCAATACTCCACTCTAATAAGCTCACCATAAAGGGATTATAGTCGCTTTATGCAATAACATTCTGATTAACTCAGTCTGAGACCAAAGTCACATTAAGGTCATCTACAAAAAAGGGTTAGAAAAAACTGTGTGAATGATCATGTAATAAGTAGCTGGTGACTTGGGAGCAGCTGGGGACAAGTCCTTGTGTTTAAGTTCATGAGTATTTGAAATGGCTGTAGAATAACACATTTACACAATGTTATATTGAAGTCGACAGATACTCAAACATCTACAATACCAAATGGAAGTATCTTAAATGCTGAACTTGCACACAATTTGTAGCTTACAATACAAATAATTATAACTTTTTTACTTGCATGTACCACTTCATTAGATCTTCTTATTGTTGCTGTTGGAACAAAATCTTGCATCTGCATTTTTATTGTTTTGAGGATGCCAGCTGCCTTTTACATTGTGTCAAAAGTCTGTGATGAATGGAGTAATAGAAATGCTCCAAAATTACTTGGAAAACTATTCTTACATTAACCTCCTTTCAAAGTTGCTAATGTTCTTTCCTTCTCCTGTAAAGTCATTTTGGTGGTCTAAGGTTTTGTGGAAAGAGTGACAGGGGAGTACTGAAATACCTATTTAAAGCTACACTATGTACATTTCTGAGATTTGGAGACCTCTCTGGTGGAAATGAGTAACTGCACCCAACATGTGAAAGAACATTTTGTAACATTGGTTGTGCTTTGGGCCTCTTCCCCAAATTGATGAACCTGATGATTGTGAGTGCACTTAAAACTACATCACATGAACCTCCATGCATTACTTCCACTCAAAATCACATTAGCTAAAGCTAGCTAACAGGCAGGCACAATAGAATGAAACTACGGGAGATGCAGATGGAGCAATCGCACTGGGGTCCATAGCACAGTGGGGCACATGAGACCAGGCCCCTTACCATCTTTAATGGACTCTCATGGATAACTACAATAATTTAATAATGTACACAAAACATTAGAATGTGACAGAACCTTCGAGATTGAGAAATTGAGTCATTGACATAGAGTAATGTTTTCTTCTTTTTTTAAAACCCATGGCAGACAAGAGTTGTGACGTGGCAGCAGGACACAGATGCATGCAGATCCTAAACAGTGACTTTTAATATATAGATAGGTCACAGGCAAATGCGTGGTCAAAAAGAAGTCCAAGAGTCGATACACAGATTCAATAACACCGGTGACAGTCACAAGGTACAAAGACAAAGAAACGAACAAACGGTTAATCCAAGCAGGGGTCAAGCAGGGGTCAAACAGGGAAACAAGGCAGTCCAGAATATCGTTCGGTGTGCTCTCATAGATGCAATTCTTCGCACTATGCCTATGTTAAGCCATGGCTTAAATACTAGACCAAACCCTATTCACCTGACCAATACACAGGTGAATCATATTAGAATTCCGGGGAACGTGAATGCTGATAGGTCTGTGAGTCAGCGTCTGAAGTCACATGATCGTGCACAGAATCCTGGGAATTGGAGTCTGGATGGGAATTCTCTGGATGTGTGACAAGAGTGAGTAAATACATAAATATGAGATTGAAACTATATTGTAGGCCTAGTAACGGCAAAAACGATTATCATACTTAAACATAAGCAATTCAACAACAGAAAGTGACTTTATGAAAAGCTAAGTTTAGAGGTTTGTAAAATTCTGTAACAGTTAAATTAAAATAGCTTGAATAGTTGAATATATAATTACAGGACCAATGTATTCAAGAGTACAAGAGTATTTTGTTCCCACCTCATAATCAAAACATAATCAAAAGCCTGGCAGTGCGGGAACACTGTGATTCATTTCTGTGTTTTTCTCAGAAATTTTGCTTACTTTTAATGGAAAATCAACCCTCATTGCACCTTTAACATGCGTGGGATGCAGCACCCAGTCTTGTAGATTGTCATAAAGCACGCCTAACAGTTGTTCTTCCAAAAAACCTGATATTGAGCAAGGACTCTTGGATCTCTGCATTGCAGCCTGGCTGAACAAAGATGTGCTGATGGGCTGAACAGAAAAGATAGGGAGCTGCTCTGCCTGGGAGAATGAATGGAAGTGGGGCGGAGCATTGGACAGGTAGGAGAGAAGGAAATGAGGCTCTTATCAACAGAGAGCGAGAGACAGAGAGAGCAAGAGAGAAAGGCTCTTCACAATTCTGCTCTCAACTCTTGGTGTACTGCACACAAACAGCCCAGAGCCTCTTCACAAATAACAACCTCTTCACCTGCCAAACGCACCAACACACTGCCAGCCTGGCATCGGCATCCGCCTTTCAGAGAGGGGAAGAGAGTGCTTTCCAGAACAAGTGTGCCATTTCCGTTTAGCAAATAATAAAACCACACTGCTATAGTCTGAATTCAATAAGAGTTAGAGCTTAGCTCAAACATACTGATACCATCTGGTGATACACCATCTGGAGACACTAGCTATGTACAGCTACTTTGCCTTGGGCTTGGAAAGAAAATCATAAAGCAATAGTTTGATAAAAAAAAAAAAGAAATTTACAGAACAGTTCTCCTAATTGATTAAACAAAATGTTTAGTGTCCAAAGTTTCCTTCTTTGCTTTTCCACTGGAGCTGAAAGGCCAATAACTCAACACTTTGTAAAGTTTTTGATAACTTAGGCATGCATAGTGCAATTTGTGGGGTTGACGTTTCTGCAACGCTTTAGCTTTATGCAAAGCTAAAGAAGCAAATGTCAGACATCAAACATGTCTTGGCTGGTCATATATTTGGGCTAAGGGGAAAATTGACCTGTCCAAGCTCACAAATGCCTATAAATCTTCTCTCATAGTTGCCATTCCAAAGTTTGAAAAGTTTTAGAGAACGTTGACAAAATGTATTAAACTTAATGGGAAACTGTAGTGCTCAATTTTTAGTGCACATAATTTGTCTCAAGATATGTTTATCAAAGCTTTGAATAGGTCAGGTGAGGTTTATGTTGTGTAATCTCACATTGCCTTCAAGCATTCACAACTCTTAGACTTTCCATTTGTTATAGAGGCTTTTCATTGTGATCAATGATCAAGCCATCACCCTCTATATCTCCCTTCCTGCATTGCCATCCAAGTAACCTGACTTTATTAATATATCTCAAGGCAACAACTTATGCTCTCTCTTTTTGCAGTAATTTTGCCTTATGAATCATTCTACTGACTTGGTTAAAAGTGGGAGTTGAAAGCACATTTTGTACTTTTAACTGACTTGGACCTTAGACTAAAATCCTTTTATTTTGTCTGTCCCTTATCTTAATTATGTTTATTTTATAAAAAATAAAGGATTTATGGAACATTCCATTTTGTCTCTACCAATACGATAAAATCTCTGAAAATGTCTCCCACATGTTTTGGTAGGGACAATTTTAGCTAATTTTGAGCATAGGCCAGCACAAGAAAAATTTGGCGTTGAGATTTGAAAAAGTACACAATAATGTTAATATCTTTCATATCAGAACTCACAAGAACTTTTTGGGCAGCCTTCTCAACCTAATGTTTGTCCCTAAAATGATTAAAAAAAAAATCAATAATATAAAATACACCCAATTTATGCTAACAGTGTGACAAAGTAAAAGTCTTTTGAAATTAATAACCTTAAATCTGTTTTTGAGTTATGTGAAATAGTTTTTTGTCATTAGGTTGGACGGGATTTTACAAACATTTGGTAAAGCTTGTACCACTTAGGAACAGTCAGGTTTGGGAGAGCTATAGTAAAATGACTAATTTTGAAAAGTAGTGCACTACTTTTTTGCTACTTTAAAAGTGTGATTGTCAGAATGTTTGTGTATCTCCACCTGACACACCAAACAAGCCCAACTGAAAGTGTGAAAAACTGCTTTTTTAAACTGCTTTTAATCATGTGTCAGAAAGAAACATAAATATATGCAAATATACAAAAAGATCACAAAATACAAACCAAACAATTTTGTGCAAAGCATTGTCAACTATTGAAATAAAACTCCAGGTTACACATTTCAGCAAAATATGCACTGACATGACATTCAGAGTCCTTTGTTAGCCTCAGAATTCTCATCAGTGTCGACTCTGTTTTGGATGAGAATCAGGCCTGTGCAGCTGAATAATCTCTCAACTGCTTCAGAGCTGTTGTGGCTCCACAGCAGAACTAGATTTCTAGGTAAAATAATCTTCCTTTGCTGTAAAATTGTTCTAACACACAGTTCTAACACAGTTTTCACAATAAATGGTCTTAAATACTGGAATTAACGCATAACTGCTAATTCAGCAACCTTTTGACGTGCCGACTACTGGCCGCACAGCAACACTGATAACAGTCTAGCCTAACTAGTAGATAACGATATGGCAAAGAGAAAGATTTAAGATGAACATTGATAATTTGGAGTCACACTTACTTATCTGCATTTAAAAGCACTCCAGCAAGTTTTCTGATATGTTTAATCTCCAACAAGAAATTGTCAAACACTAAATCACGAAGCTGAAGTCAGTTTCTCATTCACCAGCTTCTTGTTCAACTTTTTCCATTCCACCTTAAATGGTGCAGCAGTTCATTCTGGTGCCTCAGGCAACATTTAAGGTAGAATGGGACAATTTGAAGAAGAAACTGGCAAATGAGATGCTGACTTCAGCCTTGTAAAAAGTCAAACATTGAGACATTTTACAAGAAACTCTAATTTGCAAATAGTTTCCTGACTGAGATGAGAGCAGAGCAAAGTAAGTCTGCGCTTTCATTTATATTATATTTTTAGCCTGTAGTAGGACATTAGCAAATACTGAAACATACTTACAGCCAAGATGGTAAAACAGACATAAAATGTTGTGGCTGCCAAGGTGGTTTGATTGGTGAAAGGACAAAATGGCTCTTCTTAACATTTGGGTGGCAGACCATAGAGCTAAGCCTACTAGTAAGGGGTGATGATTTGCTCGACTGTCCATGGCTCAGTCAGGATTCCACACTAGCACAGTTAACAACCACATTCTATGGTTCAAATTTTGCGCAGATAGGCTGAAGCCTGTACCGAAATTGTAGCGAAAATGATTGCTATAGCTAAATCTGCAGGCACTACAGCTATTAGCTACATTTCATAAAACTGTAGTGGCTACAGTAATTAGCTAGAAAAATTTGCCATTAGCTACAAAAAGTAATTGGCTACTTAGCTACCCCCCCCATTCCTGGAAATAGCACATAATGGATGGCTAGGTAAACTGTAGATCTTTTTCCCTGAACTCATACAGTTTTGCATGACGTTACACATGCACACTTTGACTTTTCAACAAACCACAGCTTTGAAGACTTTTCACTGAATCATTCATGAAAACAGCCACATAAGAAGTCCCTTCACATGGCGGAGGTGGCCACAGCTGGCTTTCAGCTACTCCATGATGGTTCGCTGATTGAGCTGTGGGTTCCAATCAGCTCTCAGCTTCACTAGATGTGATGTGGCGGAAATGGGCTTTGACATATTCTGCTCAAAATATCATCTGCACACCACAGCAGCACGGGAATATGGGGGCCATTGGTTAATGTTATTGTTGATAACTGCAAAGCTAATCTATAGGCTGTTTGCTTTTTGCTTTGGCTCTGAATCCCAGTCCACCAGATGCAATTTAAGACTTGCTGAAGAAAAGTCCACCACAAAGGAACAAACTGTGTTTGTAAGAGAGAGATTTCCTCAGTCAATGCGTTTTTGGATTTTCTGCTGCAGGAGCGTCATTTTCAAACTGGTCACGTTTTGTGCACACACACACTCACATACACACTCATGCCTCAACCCCCCACAGAGCTAGCAGAGGATTTTTCAACCACTGCTGGGAACTTTCGAGTCTTAGCACAACAGTTTCACCTCTCACTGCATGCCTTATTTCCCTTCTCTGTTTGCCTGCTGTCAGATTCTGTCTTTCATTACTAAGATTATTTCGTCCTCCGGTGCAAGGGTTGCGATACATCAAGCTTATAAATCTTTATGATGTGATGTTAGCATCTTTCAGCATAGGATTAATTTCATAGTCTGCAGTTGATAAAATAAACTGAACGCAGTAATTTCAGTATCTGCCGGGGAGGAGACTTAACATCTACACTAATGTACGCCATGTCTGGGCATTAGTATATATTTAAATTATTATGCATTTTAACATAATACATCAAGGCCATTTTAACCCAATAATCTGGGCTGGGCTGCAGCATAGCCACTAGATGGGCTCATGAACATGATCACAAATAGAATAATTACAAATGAGGTGGCAAACCTCAATAATTAGAGGTCAGTCTTCGGTTCAATCCATAAATTACAAAACACAGCCAAAACATGAGGTGAAAACCCACCTCAACAATAATGCTGCCTGCTGCTAGCATCCCTATGGGATTCTAGTAGTTTGTTAGCAAATTGAACATTTGCACGAGCATTTTTTGATAGTTCTAGATTAAACACAGGCTTGTAGCAGACATATTAGTATATATTTTACCTTGTAGTTTGGGTGGGAAACTCTGAGAAGGCTGGAGGTCTGCGCAGCTTCTGCCTGTAGCTAGAGAGCCAGAACCCCATCATACCTGTAGTAGGACTGATGTAGGACTGAGGAACACAGAGGAGTTGGGGTGGTGGTGGAGATTACATCATAGTCAGCGATGTGTTTAAGACTTGCAGAATGCATAGATAGTGTGATGTTTTTTTCTGCAAAATTGGAAATTAAAATGTGATTGGTTGATTCCTCTGTCAATTTGTAATTGTGCTGATAGTTTTTCTAATGCATTAGGACTTCTTTTCAGCTCTTGAAGTCATAACCAATAGCAGAGCTTGCTTAGCTATATTTGCCTAGATACCATAAAGAAAAGCAATACCTCTGTGTTTTAAGAATTTTGTTTAAATCCACAACTTAAAAACAAAACAAGAGTAGTACTGTAGTACTAGCTTAGTTTATGTACAAGTATGATTCTATTAAATAAAAAGAAACTAAGAATGACAGATACATATTTTTAGTTCCCAGAAAACATTAGACCTTCTCTGAAAGTCTGAAAGACCCTGAAGGTTCTCCTCTGATCTATCTATCCATCTAAACATCCCAATGCAAAAATTCACCTCCTCATTCCTTCGTCTGTCTCCCGCAAATATGCACACAGTCTGGCAGGTCTTAACTCTTAATTCTCACATATACACACAGCTGGCATTTAACACTCTGCCATGTTGATATAAGGAACAAGAATTAGCCAAAGCTCTGAGCAAAACAACACTACACAATCCTCAAGCCGCCATTTCTGAGGCAGAATCAACCTGACACCTGTTCCTTTCAAAGCCATCTTCACTCTACTGCTAATGACAGTGATTACTGAGCTTCAGTCTGTTCCCATCACACGAGCTGTCCTACGCACGTCCACTTTAGCCTCACTCTCTCACACTCTCACTTCTACCAGAACAAAAGTCACATCACTCTGCCAAACACATCAACTCAGGGCAGACTTGGACGAGGAACATTAAAATAGAAATGTATACTGGTAAAACTGTCTAGAGCTGTGCATGAATAATCAAGTAGTTGGTTAACTGTATCAAATGCCAGTAATTTCACACAAAGTAAAGGACAGAAATAATGTAGAAAAATAAAAATGGAGATGCACGTTTTTTTTTTTGGACAGTGACTATAATATATGTATATATAGTCACTGTCCAAGAAAATGTCTAAACTTTTGCATACAATTGTAAGCTCCTTTCAACCTTGTATTTTCACACAACAATATGACAGTGATTAAACAAGAAGGGGTTAAATGTGACCATAAGTCAGAGGGGAAATGCTGATAAGATTGATACATTACTGTCTAGGTAAGTGGCAACTGTCACGTTGACGTCCACATAAATGCCTGAAGCCAAGGTTTCCAGCAGAACACTGCCTGGAACATCACACTCTGGCTTGTCTTGTTCCCACAGTGCATCCTGGTGCCATCATTTCCCTAAGTAAGTGGTGCACATGTACCCAGCCATCCATGTGATGTAAAAGAAAATGAAAAAGAAAACATGACTACAAGAACCAACCGTTCACTTAGTGTCTAATATATCCCAGACCTTCACATTTAACGTTGTTATGGAATAATCAGTGTTATGTGTCACTATCTATACATAATGCAAATTTTCTAGGCCTGATCCTAAACCTAATTCTAACCTGACCAGAATTGTAGCACATTTTTGTTCTAAAAATGTTTAGAAATAAATGCAGACTTACACACACTTACACAACTCCAAACATATACCCTATGGATTCTCCAGGCACCTGAATGACTCATACCAACAGCTGGAGCTCATAAAGAGAAACTGAAGTACTTTTTCCCTCTTTCTATCTCCTTCTCCTTGTGTCTCTCCTCAAAAACATTGCTCTGCTTCCTTAACTTCTTTACTTTTCAGGTGTGGCTGGAAGAGATCCTATGAGGTTTCCCTGACACTGAATTCAGACCCCAATCTTTCACTCTAAGCCTATGATGAAGTACATCTCTCCAGAAAGTAATTGGGGTTATAAGTGTTCATTTTACTCCTCTGAGGATCATGTGTGCACCAGCTTTAACAGACCAATAGATATTAATGTAGATATTAAACTAAAACAGGCCCAACCTAATGAATGGCTGCAAGGAGAAAGGAGGCTGTTCAGTGTGGCTAAGTCCCCTGTCACCTCATTAATCTCCTGCTCGTTTTACCACATCTGAATAACTCTGAGTAGGAGTGCTTCATTTTTTTTATTGAGTCACACTTTCCTGATAGCTCGCAAACAGTGATGGAGAGCAGTGACGGAGCAAACCGTAGTAAGCCCTGCCTGCACAACGCTCCATGGCAATGGGAAGGTACAGTTGCATGCAAAAGTTTAGGTACCCCAGAGCAAATGACATATTTTATTGATTTTTGAAGTGAAAAGAAGTAAATACAGCCTCTGTAGCTTATTGTATATAAACATCAACATGGTAATTCACAAGTAACAAGTTATTTTATATTATAAAAAATAGTAATTATGGCATATACAAACATAGCATCCTCTCTGACAGATATCAAAGCTTGCCAGTCTTTTTATTCGTTTTTCATGAATATTCACCCACTCTTCCTTGCATAATGTGTCTAGAAATGTGTTTTCATTATCCATATACAATTCCATGATAAGAAATGGCATCTGCTGAGTGCTGACTAGCAGGTGAGATTATAAATGAGTAAGTGCAAGATGGAGGATAAGCAAGGCTTGAGTTCCCCAAGCCTATGCCTCTTGCTCTCTGGATATTTTGTGGAATCCATTCTTCCATCTACTTGTCTAGTGTTTCTTATGCCACTGGCTGCCACACAATCACACTTAACAGTCAGCAAGGTGTCCTTTTCATCAAATGCTGCTCCTTTTTTTAAGGGTTTGAGGAAGCAGAGAACTTGTTACGTTGTTTAATTGTCATCAGCTTATAATTCCTAATGAAAATTCTCTGACATAATAGGTCAATTAAGGCTTAATTAGTTAGTTAATTAAGTTCTGTGACTTACAACTGGACAGCTGCCCAAACACTGAAACTACTGTGATGTAATTAACCTAAAAAAGTACCTTAGAGGGAAAAATGTACTCTACAAGATTTGTTGTACTGCATTACTGCTAAAACATTAGTGTCATATTTTAAAGCATCTTGTATGTTAAATAAATCCACTGCTGCCCTTCTCTTTTGGCAGATCTTTTGATCTTCTATCTCTGCTTCTATCCCTTTTTCTATTTATGCATGTGTGTGTGTTTGCATTAGCAAAGTAAAGAGAGTCTAAAAAGCATGAATACCTTTAGTGTGGTCAATAAAGCTAATATTTCCCTTTACTTAAAGATAACCTGAAATTAACCTTTTTATACCTTCTCAGTTCATGTACCTGGTCACATTAAGCACAAAAATATCATACTGAACCATTAAAAAGGCAAAGTTCTTGTTTTTCTGTAATCTTTCATCGAAATGTAATGACCTTTGCTCCTGTCTAAACCATCTTCTGTTTTTTGATTGATCACTATGCATTAGCTAAAAATCCTACTGTATCATGTTTCACCTCCCAGTCCTACCACTTCAGTCCAGCAAAAATCCAGTTTAAATAATTGTCCCCAGGCGTGTATTCTAATTACGAGATCACATCTGACCCCACTAAGGGCCTGCTTACACATGCACTTTCTGTGATTGGGTCATGTTGACACATGAAAAGCCAAGAGTAAACACCCACAGCACATTGTGATGGGACTCCAATCAGATCACTCAAACCACATTTAGGGGTGGTCAGAGATGGATCTTGGCCACATTCGACACAAGTGTAAATGAAATGCATTTTCATTATCCATATACAATTATGTGAGAAGAAATGCATGTAGCTGATCACTCTTATCCTCACAAGAAGGTGGGAGGATAAACAAACAAATACAAGATGGAAGATATCCAAGGCTGGAGATCCCCTTACCTAATGACATCTTGCTCTCTGGCCCAATGAAAGTGCTAGGCTTGTTGACTGCTGTCATAACGGGGATAAAAAAAAGGAAAACGGAAAAGATGTATGTGTTGAAGTGATACTTTTTTAATCCCACAACCGGGGAAATTCCACCACCGCATTTAACTCATCCGTGAAGTGAAACACCACATACACACTAGTGAATATACACACACTAGGGGGCAGTGAGCACACTTTCCCGGAGCAGTGGGAAGCCCTATCCAGCAGTTGGGGATTAGATGTCTTGCTCAAGGATAACTCAGTCATGGACTGTCGGCACTGGGGATTGAACCAGCAACCTTCCAGTCACAGGGCCAGGACCCTAACTTCCAGCCCACAGCTGTGTTGATGTGCTTTTTATATAAGAAAGTAAAATGAGATCTCATCTGGTTATCTGGCCAAAGTACACTATATGGCCAAAAATATGAGGACAGCTGGCAATCATGCCAATATGAGTTTGTTGGACAATCCATTACAAAACTATGGGCATTAATATGCTGGAGTTGGCCCCCCACTTTGCAGTTATAAAAGCCTCAACTCTTCTGGGAACATTGTATGTGAATTTGTGCCCATTCAGTCCAAAGAGGTCAGGTTGTAAGGTCAGTCAATGATGTTGGACGAGAAGGCCTGGCTTGCATTAGACATTCCAATTCATCCCAAAGGTTTTTCATTGGGATTGAGGTTGGGGCTCTGTGCAGGCCACTGGAGTTCCTCTACACAAAACTCATCAAATAATTTCTTTATGGGCTTCGATTTGTGCACAGCACATAGTCAAAGAGCCTTTCCCAAACTATTGCCACAAAGTTGGAAGCATATCATTGTCTTAATATTTTCTTTATATGTGGTATCAGTAACATTAAACTTCACTGGACTTAAGGGGCCCAAACCCTGAAAAACAGCCCCAGACCACTATCCTTCTTCCACCAGTCTTTGGCTCCATGCATTCGTCTATCAAGCTGCCAAATAATGGAGCGTGATTCATCACTTCAGAGAATGTGTTTCTACTGCTCCAAAGTCCAGTCCTTTACAGCACTCCAGCTGATGTTTGGCATTATGCATAGTAGTCTTAGTCACGTGCACAGCTGTTCAGCCCTCTGAGCCCATTTCTAGCAAAGCAGAAATTTTTAAAACTGGCTTGTGGCAAATGTGGCACCCTTTCTTCATTATGACCTATTCTACTGCCAGTGTTTATAGAGATTACATAGCTATGTGCTTGATTTTATACACCCATTAGCAATGGGTGTGGCTGAAACACCTGAACTCAATAATTAGAAGGGCTGTCCACATCTTTTTGGCCAATGTACAAACAAAAATAAATAAATCTCACACAAGAATGCAGAAATGTTACAGACTCTAACAGACTAACTGCTGTCTTCTTCTTATTCTTGCTGAGGCACTTTTTTGTGCTGTGCCTGTCTAACTCACCCACACCACAAAAACAAACATACACACCGAACACGCACACTCACTTTGGTCTGCAAAACTGTCAAAACTCACTTTAGAAAGCGCGCTGCTGGGTGAGGTTGCCATGGTTACATTTATGTATAGCTTGATTTGGAACACCTCTGAAAATTTAAACAGAGAAGCAGCTAAGAGAAACTTTTTCCTCTTCTGGGGTGCACGCCCGAAGGAAACAAATTTGTAGAGTCTGTCCATTTCTTGTGTTGTTTTCTGTCTGCAGATCTCTTTTTTTCTTCTGTCTGCAGATCTAAAGAATATTTTCTGAGCTAACGGCTCGCTTTGGACTGTGATGTACATCTGTGTGTGTGTGTATGATGAGAGGTGATGGACAGGCTGTTGCAGTGGATCAGACATATGAACACACTGTAGCCTGAGGGTCGAGTCCAAACATGCATGCGCTCCATCTGAACCAGACACACTTCACACTGTGGACAGGAAAGCTCCAGAGGGGCTGTTATATAATAAAGGAGTTGTGGTCGGCTGATTTTGGGCTTCTCCATGGCTTTGTGTTTCATTCGGACAAAACCCTCAAATACAACAAGCACAGGATGTTCTAAAGATTGAAATATCTAGACTAGGTCATAACATAGAGGTTAAAGGGGAATTACACCATTTTAAAAAATCTGCATAATTTAATTGTTGAGATTAATGCAAAGTCATTTGGCGTGGTTTAAGCTGAAGTGGTTTACTGTAGAGAAACTTACTGACTCTGTTTTCTTTACACTGGTGGTGATAGGAACCAGGGGTGACAATGTCTACAACACAACATAGCCATTTTATTTACTATACAAAACAACCAACAAGACTACACATCTTTCACATTTGCATATGTTATGCTGATAATGATAGAGTAAAATAAAATAGATCAAACAAATATATATATTTCTTATACTTCCCTGCCATTAATATATTTAAAATTGCATTTAGGCCAAAATCTTTTTGTAAATCTTTCATAAAACAATGTCTGGGATGTCAGGCAGCATATTCATAACCATTTTGTGTCAAAAAGTTTTGTAAGGTAGCTTTCTGGAGCATTAAATACTCGCTCATCTGCCTTCACACACATATGAAATTGAGTGACATTCCATTCTTAATCCATAGGGTTTAATATGATGTCAGCCCACCCTTTGCAGCTATAATAGCTTCACGTCTACTGGGAAGGCTTTCTACAAGGGTTAAGAGTGTGTTTTTGAGAATTTTTGACCAGTCTTCTAGAAGAGCATCTGTGAGGTCTGATGTTGGTCAAGAAGGCCTGGCTCACAGTCTTTACCACTGCATTCGACACTTTGATTGTGCTTGGTGATGTAAGGCTTGGATGCAGCTGCTCGTCCTTGGAAACTCATTCCATGAAGCTCTCTACACTGTTGTTGAGCTAATCTGAAGGCCACATGAAGTTTGGAGGTCTGTAGTGATTGACTCTGCAGAAAGTTGGCGACCTCTGCACATTATGTGCTTCAGCATCCGCTGACCCCACTCTGTCATTTTATGTGGCCTACCACTTTGTGGCTAAGTTGCCAATCATTTCCACTTTGTTATAATACCACTGACAGTTGACTTTGAAATATTTAGTATTTAGTAGCGAGGAAATTTCATGACTAGACTTGTTGCACAGGTGGTGTCCTATCACGGTACCATACTGGAATTCACTGAGCTCCTAAGAGCGATCCATTCTTTCACAAACGTTTGTAGAAACAGTCTGCATACCTAGGTGTTTGGTTGTACGCACCTGTGGCCATGGAAGTGATTGGAACACCTTAATTCAATGATTTGGATGGGTGACTGAATACTTTTGGAAACATAGTGTATGTTTTCATTCTTTCACAATGTTTATTCAGTATAGCAAGCTCTTTGGAAAAGGAAAGGCAAGGGAAATTAAATTTTCCAGGATATGAGGCCTTAAAATTAAGCATTGTGTTGAATTGCCTTGTAACATAGCCTAAGAGCTTACAAAAATATTCTGAAGTCTCCACATTCACATTGCCATCTCCCACTCAGCATAGTCCTGCTGGGAAATCAGCTACTGTAGGACCCACAGAGGTCCACCTGAGGGACTGCAGTGTTTACAAGTAATGTCTGCACTCAAGCCGTGACCTTATGTTATCATTGTCTGTCTCTGTTTACGCGTATTGTTGGTAATGCTGCGCTGTTATACATGCCTGAAAGATCCCTCTGAACACTCTGACACTGTGCTTGTTTGTACACAGCAGTTGGGTCTCTGATCTTTAGAACAGAATTCTCTCGCTGTTACCTAATAAGCCTCCTGCCACTGCTGTGTGAAGAGAGATGAGGTAGTTTGTTGGTGCTCTGGCTTAGAACTGGGTCTATCCCCCAGAAATACAGCGCACTAACAAATCTATTATTAATCCAGTGGCATAACTATGATCTTATTCGCCCCAAAGTAAAAAGAAAAGTCCTAAAACCTGATTTGCTGTGTCATATTTAAGCCAGTATAAAATACACGCATATCATTGCACACATCAACTGATCAACAACTGTGCTGTTCATGGAATTGATTTACTTTGAAACTAGAATGTCGGCATTCAGAATTACATCATTTTCAACTTCTGCACATTTGCTTTACAAAGCAAGAAAATGCATGGATGGATGCTTAAATATTTTTAATGTAAAAGAATACTTCCTTGCTGAAAATTGAAAAACAAACATTTTAACACCACTTATTTTTTAAAGAACTTTTAAATGTGAGGTATATGAGTTTAAAACAGTGCCTCATGTATGCTCTGTTCGCCAACCGATCAGCACTCATTTGCAGTAATGCTAGCATCCTGATGCCCAAAAATTGCTTGATATACAAAAAAAATATATAGACAAGTTTTATATGCTTTTTTAGTGAAATACGCCCTTCTACTTTCTAAAATTAAAGGAAAATGCTGAGCAAGTGATTAGAAACTATTTTAACTTTTCATTTTTAGCCATTGAGCTCCATTTACTCCCCTTCATTGAGAACTCGCTGGCAGACGCCCTCTGGCATTTTGCAATCATGTTTTTAATTTAACAGGGAAATAGAAAGTGGCCAGGCTCTTCATATATTGGCTCTGGTGTTACTTTGTTACTTTTGACTGTGTGAGCAGCCATGTTGATGTGAGTGTCATATACTATAAATACTACATATATTATAAATCTGTGTCAACCCAGTGCTGTACAGAGCTATCTAGAGACTATTGGACAGAGAGCTATTAGAAAAAGGAAATCTTAATATGTGAAAATGAAACAAACCTTGCTCTCATGACACTCTCTTTTTACGTTTCAGTAATGTTATTTTAACCTGATTGGCTAACCAATTTACCTGACTGTATATTGGCTTATGAAAATTCAGCTGCATCTGTGGGTTGGCTAAATACTGACCTTGAGCTGCTATCGTGTGAACGGAATATATGGCATTTTCAGTTTGCATGTATGATGTATCCTGGGCCCCATGCTTTGTGTGGACCATAGACAGAACTCCCTGCAAAGTATAAACAGTCTATATTTGTTAAATGGAAATGTAGGTATAAATATAAATGTCAATAATCTTTGTTATTGGGATTTTTAAATGCTTTTGTGCCAATGTTTTAACTTAGGATTTCTGACTTAGCCAAAACAGTAATGAAATAATGCTCATATTTCAGCCATAATCACAAAATACAGTTGTCACATGAAAAATAAGGTGAATAAATAATAATGGTGATCACACAAAATATTGACACTTTGAGCACAATTTGGACATGTCCACTGTGAGGTGTACTCACTTGTGTTGCCAGCTATTTAGACATGTCTGTGTATTGAGTTATTTTCAGAGGACAGTAAATCTATCCTACTATGCAAGCTGTACACTGACTACTTTAAGTTATATCCAAGATTCATTTCTATAGTGTTGTTCCATGAAAAGATATAATAGCATATTTGCAGAAATGTGTGGGGTGTACTCACTTTTGTGAGATACCGTATATTCAGCAAGTACTGATGCACTGAGAAACTGATATAAGACACACACTGTAATAATCATTGTGACTGCTGTGATTAAACACAAAAAAGTGTTTAACATAAAAGACACCCTGAGCCAAAATATCAAAGAACATACATTAGCTTTTGGCACAGTGCAATGCCAGCAATGGCCAAGAGACATAGTGTTATTATGGGGTTGCAGAGCAGTAGCAGAATGCATGCTCATGGAATACAAATAAGCAATAGAAAGTAAAAAAGTAATAAAATAAGTATTTGCAGTGCAGAATAGACAACTATTTTGTATGAGTTAAGAAACTTTTCTGCTGAATTTATTTCATGTAAAACAGGCAAGCAAAAATTAAACAGGTGCAGCACATTACACATCAAACACACAGTCCTAATGTGTGTGTGTCTCTGCAAGAACGGCCAGAAGGTAGGTGGGAGGAGCTGAGCAAGAAAATCTTGTTATCTTTCCCTGAAAATATGAATAATGTACTGGATTACCACACGCACATCTACACACATTTACACTCACACACCTACCTTGTTACCTGCAGTCTGCTATTCAGGCAGTGACTGGAAATGTCACTCCAGTTTCTCCTCTCACCACAAAGTCAGAGTCAGATGTGATTAGCCTGCCAACATAGCATTTTTCATTCAGCTGTGCAACACAATCACTGATGAACCAAATCATTACACATCTGCTCATGAGCCAAACAATCTTCTGTAATTCATGAACTCATAAGTAGCAGCTTAACTTCGCATGTTAACAATAGAATGCTAACAATTAGCCACAGTCATTCGGCACCAGTATTTTCTGACAGTCTGTTTCCTACAGCCCTTTGAAAGAGGGGTGTTTCTTCCATTATGTGTCACCACCTTTTGTTTGATACATATCTGTAAAACTGGCTGCAGCATAAGAAAATGTGTTGCAGTTTATAGATCAGCTGGCTCTGGCCATGGGCTACTTCTCCATCATATAACTGTTAGCTAATCAGCTGCAAAGATACCGGCTTGAAGAGAAAATGCCTGTTATCAAAGCAGGTGGCTGTTGCTATGTGAAATTAACACAGAGCTTTAAAATGATTGGCCACATTTTCTTATGTTTTCTTCTGAAAGCTTCAGGCGCCAAGCAAATACGACTAGCATAATATCATCTGCTAATCCTGTTGAGGTGCTATATTTAAATCCGTTTGAGAGAATTCATGTTGAAAAGGTACATTTTAAGCATAATTCAAACGTTACCAGTCTTGTTTTGATCTTTTAGCTCTGAAGTGTGTAACTTCCATTTTCTTATTTTGAGATATTTCATATATTTAGTGTTATTTGTTATTGGTCCAGCTGGTCTTGTGCTGTTCATATCTAGGTTGGCGCAATGTGCTTTATACTGATAATATATGCTGACAAGTTGTTTTCATATGTGTATGTTCATCTGGCTAACTCACAGTTTTAGCAGGTTGAAGGTTCTCCATAAAGGAAAGCTGTTAGCACTCATGTAGCTTTTGTGTGCATCATTAGAATGGAGAAATTGGCATAAATAGGCAAGATTATGATTTGAAGAACATCAATTTCATCAAGAAGGTTGATGACCAGAGGCAAAAAGCAGTAGGAGTGCTGTGGAAGAGTGGGACTTATTATCAGTGACACACTGTGAATAAGGCAACCAGTTTAAGATTTGGCTTCTGTATTAGAATGATGAATAACAGCTCTGTGCTCTTGCCATGCCACTGCTCGGAACCATGGGTAGTTGACTAGTTACTATTAATTCAGGCACTATGTGCTAATTCTGTTGGAACTGTAGACAGTAGTTACCTTTTTTGGTGTCCTGACATGGTTGGTCAGAATACTTGGAAAAGTATTGATGGCTAAATACTGAATACACAGTACTTAATATACGTACCATGCATAAAGAAGTAATGTATTCAGAATACATTTAGAACATATTTACTATACATTTTGATGTCAGATGGGTAAAACACTGCTAAATATAATTTTTACTTTGTTTTATTCTTCTTGTAGTTCTTCTCAAGAGTATTTCTTTTCACACCATGCACCGATTTTAAAATGGCAAGTTAACAACCATTGATGATGGTGTTTCTCTTAAAGATGGTAATTATATTATAGTAATTATAATATAGTAAGTAACTATATTTTGAATACTTCCTCTACAAAATGTAACTTGGATTCAATACAGATTTTGTATTGAATACATCCATCCATCCATCCATCCATTTTCTAAG
Organism: Pygocentrus nattereri; assembly: GCF_015220715.1. Taxonomy (NCBI): domain Eukaryota; kingdom Metazoa; phylum Chordata; class Actinopteri; order Characiformes; family Serrasalmidae; genus Pygocentrus; species Pygocentrus nattereri. Next base: position 15,089,317 of record NC_051229.1, on the reverse strand, counting down.
CCGCTTCTCCGTCAGGGTCGCGGGGGGGAGCTGGAGCCTATCCCAGCAGTCTTCGGGCGGAAGGCAGGATACACCCTGGACAGGTCGCCAGTCCATCGCAGGGCAGACACACAGACACAGACAGTCACTCACACACTCACACCTAGGGGCAGTTTAGCATGTCCAATTGGCCTGACTGCATGTCTTTGGACTGTGGGAGGAAACCGGAGAACCCGGAGGAAACCCACGCAGACACGGGGAGAACATGCAAACTCCACACAGAGAGGACCCTGGTCACCCGGCCGGGGAATCGAACCCAGGCCCTCCTTGCTGTGAGGCGACAGTGCTACCAACCACGCCACCGTGCCGCCCGCATTGAATACATATTTCCAATAATTGTATTCCGTTACAACCCAACATGTTATCCTGATTACTTAGCTCCATTACATGTATTCCATTAGCATCTAAGTGGTTTTGGTAGTGACCAGCATTAACAGTTTTCATTGCTGGAGACCAGCCTACCAGCATCCAAAATTCTTCTGATGGCTCACTTTGCACTATACATTAGTCTGCAGCCACTGAGTACAGTGTTCTACACTGTTCTATACGTTCTACACTTCATTTTACGGCAGTTGTAGTACGCCATACTGATGTTAACAAGACACATGGATTTACCATTACAGTACACATTCCACTGCATTCTTAGTGTAAACACAATACTTGCAATAAAAGTGGTAAAGATTATATTCTTGCTAACACAAGAACTCTGTGTAACTCTACAGGCAACATGAGTAGTTGACTAATATTTCCAGTAGCATCGATTAGTTAGATAATGTGCTTGATTTTCAGAAAGAGAGAAAGAAAGGCATTTTCTGCTAAGCACAAAGCAAAACTTATTTTTTATCTGGAAATACTTTGTAAACACTTCCACTCTCAACTGCAAGTTGTGTAAGGCTGCATTGAAATACAACAAAATGATGCATCTGTCACTAGCTGGTAATATCAAGTCCTCCTCATCAATGTACACTTACTTTAACTATGGAAAATGGCTTCTCTATAGTTGACCCTGCTGAAAAAAGGGCATAGAAACCATTAGGACTAAAACCTGATGGTTTTGCTTTCAAATGGGTATTGGCTTAATGGTTACTATTAGAGACCACTAGTTTCCTGTAGGACACCTTTAGATCCCATTAGAAAACCATCATATGCATCTGGAATCAGTCCCAGAACACCTGTTAAACTAGCTGACCAGGTCACTGTTAGTGAGAGATAATACACAGCAATAAAAGCACTTCAATACTTATAACTTAGTACTGTTATGTTCAAGGTGTTATTTAACATGCTATTATTTTAGCTGACTTTAACTTGAACTCTTGAGCAAGATCTGCAATGGACCATGTCTCACTTTTCCCAATGCTGCAGTAGAGAGGGAAAGACTGTTATGGCATATCAAGAATCTAAAGGGGCTTTGACCTTTTCTGCCTCTGGCAAGCGATCCAACAATAGCAAAACTATATTCTTGACCTTGCTGCTGAAACTTTTACAGCCAGTTAGAGCATCCTGTCCTTAGGCAAGGTCTTCCTCCTCTACACAGTTCCCAGCCTATGCCCTTTATGACGAACAGAGTAGGCCTTCATTCTTCATACTGGCTACTGAAGAGGGACAATGCTAAACTCAGAAGTCCTGCCGATGCTTCACTGGTGCTGGGTATGTAGAGCATGCGGATGCCCAAGGCTACATTAGCCCACTTTCACAGCTGATGCTTGACTCTCGCAGACAGCAGAGACATGTAGTCCTATGATTCTGCATCAAACTTGGGCAAGTTTCAGGTCACCTGCAGCTTTGGCATCAGTAGAGAATAGTCTCTTGTCCTCTGATACCTCTTTGGCCTGGATTAGATAATCAAGGGCTTTGAAACTGAGACATCAGCAAACTGTACACATTCCAATTATTTTTTTAATTAATACATAAGGCCATATGGTCATAACTTGCCCACATTTAAATAAATAGAAAATGCAATGCAGGAGAATTCAAAATGTTTTTTATACATTAAATGTTTTTTTCATTTTGTGTAAGATTCTGCTGAAATACAACAAAAAATCTTCAGCTATGCATAACCACTTTAGAATAACTACTAATACTTTTCACTGATGTACAGTATTTTCTTACTTTTTAGCTTTAACTAGGGTATGTGAGCGTAGCGTAGCCTAGCTAGCACAGTTGGAACATGAAATACTCATGCTGCATTCAACTGAAGCTTGTACCTCAGAATTCACAACCTCTGACTGGGAAAAAACATAGAGACCCACCCCCCCAGTTTTCACACCTATTATTACTCCTATCTAGCTGGTGGCTATAGCTAACGTGTTGTTAACAATACACATTTTCACAGAGGTATCCTTGTTTTTTCCCACTTTGTATCTTGAACACAGGCTTAAAATTATGCTCATTTCTGAGCTCTGAAATGCCTCCACAAAGTTGGCTTAATTGCAGCATTTGAACCCAAAAAAGTCAAGGCCATATGTTTCTATCTTCCCACAATAATTGCACATAATAAAATGCATAAAAAATTGAACATTTCTGAGTTGAAAGCAGTATTTTCTAAAAATGATTTCACACTGCCAGACTGTACAACCAGGCCATTGACAATAGAACAAAGTGCAACAGCAAAGGTCACTGAATTCACTTAGACATGTCTACCCATGTCTAACCCCTGCCTCCAAATATAAAAAAGAAAAAAGAAAACCTGGCTCTCATCCCCCAGGGCGCATTTTATAAGAACAGACAGCTGAAAGCTCTCAGGCCGAATAGGCTAGGGTGCACTGTTGGCTACTCTCACCTTCCCAGCCATCGTATATCAAAGAAATCATCCATGAAGGGTAGGCACTGCTTTCTAGTTTGTTTCTGGGTTTTTTTGTATATATATATATGGGTTATGATGCACGAACTGCCATGGGAAAGAGTAGTAGTACTATCTTTGTTTCAACAGGGAATAGTTAGCATTAATATCCGATTTGTGACCCAGAGCGATGTAGCCATGATTCATTGCTTACATGGTTTTGTTTCCAAAGACATCCACCACAATAAAATCACATTTGTACTTAAAGGCCAAACTGAGCAGACCACTGGGTATTCACATCCTTTCTCTCTATATTTTCACTGCTTGCCCCCTAAGATAGATCTGTGTCATAGCCAGCTATAAGTTACAGTTGTAGCATAGTTTTGCCCTCTAGTGGTGATTAAGGGTACTGCATTTTTGAACAGCTACACAATTTTTTGAACTGAAACACAGTTGTTTTAAGTTTATGTCTCAGTGGTTTATGCCAAAATCAAATGTACAAAATATTCAACCTTATCTTAGACATGTTTGCTGTCTAAAGTTGGTTACACTTTATTTGGAGTGGTCTTTGGTAAATTATTAATGAATTCTCACCAGACTCTCAGTAACACATCGACAGCATATTAGTGAAGTAGCAACAACACAGCAAATTAATACATTGAGTTAAATGTATTGAAAGTGTACTGTTGGTACATTATTTGCATTAAGTAAATGTATTTTTAATATGTTACATTACATAGACTTTATATGGTACTTCCATTAATGAAAACCTAACCTTACCTAACCTTAACCAAAACATAACACTGGCCCTAATCCTAACCATAGCCTTAACTTCAACCCAAAACCTAATCCTAACCCTCACTCTGGCTCTAGTCTTAATCCTAACCTTAACCAAAACCTAATCCTGTTAAATTCCATTTATATAATAGTGTAGACATGACAACATGTCTATAAAAGCTTGTTGTAGATCATATCATCTGTATTAGATCTGTTACAGCCTCAGTGACCTCTTAGGTTAACATCTACAGATATGAATTAGAACACTCCAATTAAAGTGAAAAACTGAATTCAGCAGATTATAAATACATTTTATTTATGCAGTGAATTAAAAGTTTTTTGATAACCTACTGAATGTGTTCACTGCTGCTACATCATTGATATGTTGCTGATGTCTGTTGATTGTGTTTATTTAATACAAGAGGGCCACTCAAAATAAAGTTTCACAATAAAGTTTCCTTTCTTATTTTCACATGGGAGCTACGTGGTACCTGACATATGCAGTTTGCACAGAGCTAATTGGTAATTAGAATCACCCTGTAGGCCTGTAAATTATCTGCCCTGTGCCAAACAAAAAATGCTCCAAACCCGATATGTTTTGTCCTGTGTACAACTTCCCCTCAAGTGTCATTGGATCGTCTGAATTACAAGGTTATTTAGCAGTCGACATATGACTCTCACTATATGTCCAGTACACAAGCAAGCTACCAGTCCTGGTGTTAAAATAAGCCTAGTACTAAACTTCAACACTGTCATTAAGAATGCACCCAAATTATGTCTGAAAATGTTTCACTTTTTTTTTCATCATTTTTGCCCAGAATAGGTCTACAATGAAGAGTCAAAATATAACACTTAACAAATAGAATTACACTGAATGGTAGTGAAAGTAAGAAACAGTGATTAAAACCACTCTTTGAGTCCTTCTCCCTCCCAGTTTGAACAGCAGCAAATAAACAGTGAAACAACCATGGTTCACTGCAGCTGCGTTCAATACAGGCTTTAGCTGACATGCTTTTTATTAACTAATTTAATATATTTGTAATGGAAATCTGAAATTTATAACTGTTTTTTTTTCTGAAGCGACTGGTGCATTCAGACTGCTAGATGGGAGTTCTTTACATATTAGTAAACAAGGTGCACTTTAGATGCCTTTGGGAAACCATGAAGTATTATGTTTTCATAATTTTACAACGTTTAATATTTAATGTTATATAGCAAGCTGTTTAATATTAAATAAGTCTTCTAATTCTGTTTGTTCACCTTCCCAACATGGCAAAATGTATCAGCTTTAGAACATTTTTGCTATCAGATTCTAACCTGAACCTGTTAGATAAATGTGGGACCTGCTTATGTTGTTTACTTCCATTTATTGGCATTGCTGCTGACATCAGCTACTTATTCTGGCCTATCTGACCATGGCATCATGCTTTTTCAGCTGAGCTGGATGGTGCGCATTAGCGGCCTCCTGCAATAGCCTGACCCTTTAGGCTTTGGGCTTTTTCATCCCACTGCACCTGTTCATAGCTGTCAGACGATAGCCTGTGGTGCATGCCTGTGCATGTGTTTGTTTTACCCAAGGACCACAGCATCAGAGTTCTGGGTGACGGTTCCTCTGTTGTGACCCCTCCTCATGTCCAGGCAGGTAAGTCTCACTATTAGAAGGTCAAAGGTCATTATTTGGAGTGAAACAGGAAAAAGTGCTTGGCCACCTCAGTGTTGCATCTGTGTGTCTGTGGACTTCTTTCAGTCTGACTGTTGGTTGAATGGTGCTATTTTCAGACTGTAACGTGTGATTTGTTCACATGTTGATCACAAAATGTAACAACTGACAATTCTGATGGCTTGATATGAGAACATTAGTGATTCCCTATTATGAATTGCTTTCTGATGAACATTTGGGTCACAGGCAGATTGAGATACTTTTTTCTACAGACATTCAAGCTAATCAGAAATAAAAACAATAGCATGGAGTATTGTGTTAGCATTGCATCAGATGTTGCTTGACATTTTCTTGAATTCTATGTGACTGCTGTTGCCGTTGCACCACTGTGTGAAATGTTCTAATGGCTTCAGTGTACTGCATTTCTTAATGGAAGTTGTAATTTTAAAGCATGGTTTTGATTACACATATTGGGACCATTCTTCAGGTGTGTGAATGATGAAAGGTTTTGTGTGGGAAATCTCTTGAGATTTATGTCGTCTTTGTGTGAAAAGGGCACTCTGGACGAAGTTTTAAATCCAATCATTATTATATCTGTTATAAACATGCCAGCTCACCTATTACAGTGGTACTACAATGGTTTCTAGAGTGAGATTTTCCAGTTTAAAGAATAGGAAAACCTCCCTTTAACGATGTACCTTAAAGATGAGAGGAACTTTTAAAGAAATACAAGGCTTGAGGGTGGGCTGTTTGAAGTGAGTTTTTGGGGGTTTTTTTCTTGCTAAACTGGCTAATACCAAACGAAACCAGCTAGTTAGCATTGCCACAAGTAACCTGAATATCACTTCTGCATTTATTAGCCTCCATGTCTGTGGCTACGCTAGCAGCCAGGATTTCTTTATTGTCCTGAGTGGTTGTAGCATGTATTTTTGTACTGCATGCTGGATATTGTGTATTACAGTGATGAACAAAAACACAAAAAGGATACACAATTGTGAGTTCTGTCAAACCAAACTAAGGGTTGCAAAACTACAGAAAACATTACTACATTAAATAAGAGACAACATTAAATGCTAATTGTAGGTAATTGTCTTGTGAGGGGTAGGATGGATGAGAGCACTTTTGAGATGTTTGAAGAAGAGCTTGGGACACCATTGCAGGATGTTCATCCACAAAAACCTCTCAGACAAACTCGCCGGACAGGTACACCACAATTTCAACCTCATTCTTGAGCGATCTTATATCCAGCTTCCTTCCAGAAGCACACTGAAGTCATGGTCCTTTTAAAGAGGAATAAAGCTAGCTATTGGCTAAAATAGACTGAAGGAAGCAGCAGTGATATTTCAAGACTTGAAAGCACCTCTGTGTCTAATTATATACCAGACTGGCCATGACTGACATTGGCCACATACTGAAGCATAGTTACAGAGCAATAGCAACATGACACCAGCTAGCATGACAAACACTAGCTTCAGCTAGCATGACAAATATTAGCTTCAAACTCAGTCCCCTCTGTATCTGTATTGCTGTCACTGTATGCACATAGAGTACAATATCCCTGTTCTATATACACACTGTAAACTGACATGTCTTGTTTTCCAGAGAAGTATACTCAAAGAAGGGTCAGAGAGGTGAGTTTGGATGCCACTACACAATGAGGTTTGCATTGCCCAAGAATAGCAAAGTAATGGGAAACAGCAGCAGGGATAGATCTATTCAACTAGACTGCACAGCATTCCCTATAAACACAGAGCCATCAGCATGGATGACTACTGGGCAACTAATGACAATTACAGTTCCATGTCCTTCTTGAATATTTGAAATGCAAGGGCATTGGAGTCCATGAGTGTTATTTTGAATGTATCAAATGATCTGCTTGCCACAGGAACCTCCAATCGTTCAGGAGATACCAAAAGCTGTACCCTGTGAGCCCTCCGTCTCAAGAACCAGTAGGTCTTCACCCAACAATGTCTTGCTGTTGTTAATAATGCATGAATGCTAGTTAAGGGCAATTTAGCATGATGTATATGAAAACTCAACAGATACCCATTAGTTTTCTTTCAATTTTAGCTAATACTGGTCAAAATGTTCCTTTTATTACTCATTATGTGCTCCTAATTTCAGCCATTCTTTCCTAGCAAGAGACATCCAGGAACTGCAACAGCTAAAAACAATTAAATAGCTTTAAAGCATTTTGAGTGTAGTATAAATCTGTACGCACTAGCTGTCAGGTGGAAACTCTTCATTAGCCTATCACACTTGTTATTTGTGATTGACAGTAGTTGTAGCCTGCACAAATTACGTAAAATATTTTATGTTACAAAAGAGAATTACAGCTCAAAATGAATGAGGATCAGTAGTAGCCTGGTTTCCAACATTTTTGACCCCAACAACACCCCACCACCAGTCTCTGCCCCAATAAGAGAGAACAAAGTGACCCCCCTGAATTAGCTAGCTGGGAATCAATCTTACTTGATAGTCTAGCCACTGATCTATAGATGGGCATAAAGACAACACAGAAATGACCTTTTTATTAGCTCAAAAATGGATGACATACAGTTTTAATATAAAGTATTAAATATGAATATAAAAGAATTAAAACATATAAAGTTTTAATTCATTCAGCCTGAGATTGGAAGGCAAACTGAGATAAAGTATGGATAGTTGCCTGGCTAACTTTAGCTTTAACCTGTCCTCCTCATCTTTATTTGTCATTTGAGTCTCTGTTTTCTCCATTGTCATAATGACTGTAAACAGTTACTAGTTATATGGCCACAATAAAAATTTTCAAGTTCCTAGTAGTACCATTAACTCTTTCATTTACCAGCTAATAACAAATGGACCCAAAAGCAGTTGTAGTGTTCAAAAGTTAATCCTACTTTCAAGATACATCATGAGAATGTTTTTCTAGTCTTTAAATCAGAAAATCTCACTCTAGAGACTGCTGCGGCTTCTGAGTATGAGATAAGTAGACACTTTTACAAGAGATGTTGCAATGGCTACATGCTTCGTTTTGGCCTGAGTATTTAAAATGCCTTCCGACATCCCTGTTGCCACTGGTCCATTACCATAAGCATCTGCCATTTTTCTAGTTTTTAGTAAAACCTTCTCCCATCTCCTCCCGTTCACAGCACCACTACGCAAGACCTTGTCCCTTCAGAATGTGGCCCAGATTGAGATGCCATGGGAGGGAGTGACACTAAACCGCTGTCTCTTCATAGCTATCACCATACTGGTCCTTACTTCGGGCTGCCAAAAACTGAATGGTGAGTGCATTTACTGTGTCCAGCTCCAGTCTTGCAGGTCTTGGTCCAGCACAGTTTGTTGCTTTTCCTGTGCAGAGACACCTGATTCAACTCATCAGTTGGTTAGTTAGTGTGTTTAAGCAGGGAAAATCGCAAACTGTGCTGGATTATGACCCTCAAGGACCAGAGCTGGACACCCCTACCCTGTTTGAGTAAATGATGAAATTGTTTCACTCTTAAAAGTAAAGGTTCCTAAATGGTTATTGGTTTTAACATAGAAATCATGTTATATGTTCTTCAAAATGTAAAAGGTGTTTTACCTTTACACATCTCATTTATTTGTCTATTAAAACTATCATTTAACTATTTGTTTTTTAAGAAACCAGCCTTTAGGAAACCTTAAGTGGTTGTTCTATGGCAACACTCCATAGAACTCTTTCTGGCACCTTTATTGTGGGTACCATGAGTGACTAGGTCTTCTCCTCCTTCTTTCAGAGGTTGTACGAGGCCGCAAAGATGGAACTGATGTTGATGGCATAGGAACTGCGCTTAATGTGAGACATACCCTGGTCAAGAAAGGGCGGTTACCACTATCTCAGGTCAGGATAACCGCCTGATTTTTTACTTGTCCACACAATATGCTTGTCAGGTTTCATAGCTGAATTAAGGAAAGCATGCATAGAATATGTTATGCGATGAATCTACATTTATACAGCTAATAAGTGTTTTCCAGACACAAATTAAGCATTGTCTTGGTAAAAATTACAATGGTTGTTGAGATGGAAGAGTTTAGCAAAAACATCCACAGTTTTCCTCTTTAGCTTTTTACTAGAGCTACAGGGCAATGAAAAAGTATTTACCCCCTCCTGATATTTTTATTTGTCACAGTAAAAAATTTCAGATTCTCATCATTTCATTTATTGGAAGAAAAGAGTTTTGCAGCACCTAAGTATCTATAAGTATCTATATATATATATAAGTAATTGCCCCCTAAACTTAACTGGTTGTACCACTTTCAGCAGCAACAACTGCAAACAAATGCTCCTTTCACATCGCTGTGGAGGAATTTTGGCCCACTTTTTTGGTTTACTTGCTTTAATTCAATCACAATGGAGGCCTTTTGAGTATGAACTGACTTTTTAAGCTTTAAATGAATTCCACAGCTTCTGAATGATCAAAAGTTAGGACCTTGACTAAGCTACTACAAAACCTTCTTCTGATATAGAGCAGCATTATTGGTTCCGTCAGTTAAAGTCAACTAGGCCCTAAAGCATCAACGTATCCTCATATCATCAAACTACCACCAAGTTTGGCTTTTGGTAAGATGTTCTTATTGTGGAATGCTGTGTTAAGTTTACGTCACAACTAAGGGGGCACGTGGGGCCAGTTGGCACTGAATAACTTTTTCCTTCAGTAAATGAAGTAATTATTTTATGACTGCATTTTGTATTTACTGAGACTTTCTTTGTCTTATATTAAATTTGAATATTTAATATTTCAATCTTGAAGCCTAAATTGTCTAGTTGTCTAGGCTTTGTCCATTTTTGACAATGCTCATTTGTGTTCATGAGCTTCCATTACTCATTAGCTACATTAGCCTTGTAGCTTCAGCCCAAAACTAAAAAAGCAAACTGCAGACACCAAATAGGTCTTGGCTAATCTGAGGTATCTAAGAAAATAGCATAATTTGATTAAAAATCCCACAGTGTACATACAGATCTGTAGACACAATATCTGTGGTGCTCATATCTTTCTCTTATCTTCAAGCCTGAGACCTCTCTGTGGGACACGTTTTTCTGGTGGGTCAGTGATGATAATGATGAAGAAGAGGAAGGCAGACGAGGCAGATCAAGGAAGGTGACTCAAGAGAGAGCTTCCAGGGGCCTCAGACACAAAGCCATCCCAAACAGAAACCTGTTGAAGAGAAGACAGGATACATTTAAAGCACGTCGTGGAAAGGCCAGACAGGACAAAGAAGAGACAAAAGAGAGAGTGAAAGCACAAAGAATGAAGGAGAAGAGACTCAAACCGAAGAAGCTGGAGAAAGAAGAGCAAGGAGAAGAGAAGGAAGAGGAAGAGAAGATACAGAAGAAGACAAAAGAGAGCAAGAAAAAAGATACTAAGAAACAGTGAAGAAAGTTACAAAAGGCAAAGTGTTCTATATGAGAGGGCTTATAGGGGTATGATGGAGTACCAGACAAACCCAGGAAATCAGTAGGGGGAACGGTCTTCTTATTACAAATGTGATGTCTACAATAAGTGCTGCAAAAGGGTTCCCCAGAAGGCAGGGAAGCTTGAGTTGCAGGCCTAAATGGAGCATCTGTTTGGTCATTAGTTTAGCTGAGGTTTAGAGTTAAACATTAGTTTTAAGCCAGATTGCTCACTAGGAGATCACCCATCTGCCACTAGATGTCACTGTATCTGAGGGTTACCTTGAACCTGTGAGAGACACTGTTTTGCTGAAGGTTAAGGGAAGGTTGAAGCATTTATTTAACTCAATATTTATATAATCAATACGTAGGCCTATATCGACACCATGTGTCCAAAAGTACCCAGACACCTTCCAATTGGTGAATTCAGCTTGTATAATCTCCATAGAAAAGCACAGTCAATAGAATGGGATGCAGCAGCAGCCATGCTAGGCTAGAGGGGTATAAAGAAGGAGCTCCATCCAGTATATCTGGGATGAGTTAGGGTGGCATTTATGATCCAGAACTGGTCATCTAACATCAGTACCTGATCTAACCATTGTTTTTGTGGCTGAATGCAATCAAATCCTCACAGCAATGTTCCACCATCTAGAGTAAAGCCTTCCCAGAAGAGTAGAGGCTGTTACTGCAGCAGAAGGGGGACCAAACACCCTATTAATACCCTTAATTTGAGAACAAACACTGGGTGAGCAGGTTTCTACAGACTTTTTGAAATTGAGTATCTTGCAGGATTCAGGGGATAGCACAGCAATGGAAATGATTCAAAATTAGTCAAAATTTCCTTTAGTCTCGTTAAAGCTCTTCAGTATGTCAACTAAAGGCATGCATCAATTACAACTGTCTCGCCCTACAAAACCATGTTAGTGGAACCTCATAGCGACATCTAGTGGTAGATGTGTGATATCTAAATGACAGCAGTTAGGTTTAGTCTAAATCATAGGTGCGCTTTAAACGGCAGCTTCCAAGTTAAAGTAATAACTACATTTAATTTAGACTTAAACTCATGTTAAACTCTAAACAGCATCTAAGCTGTGACTGTGCCATTGCCTTAGTAAGTTATTTTGTTGTTTCTTGTTGGGATTATGTACTAGACAATGGTGATCAAGTGATGTTCTTTACCTTTATCTACCATGCTGGTCTTCAGATGACCAAAACTGACATGACTTTGGTCTTACGAAAAAATGACATGCAAAGGAGAGTTGAATTTGGATAATAAACCTGTTCTGAATCCTACATGATGTATATTATCATATTTTAAGAATTGTTCATCTTTCCACTAGTTTTGCTTTAGATGCTGTTTTTTTTTGACAGAATGGAAATATGACAAAACCCTCAAAAAAAGAAAAGTTAAATGTTAGTTACCTGTGTTCAAGGGCAAAGGTGCAAATTTGGTCTGACAAGTGGGTGAACAATGCAGAAAGCTCAAGACTGCATACAGCAATTTCAGGAATGATACATACTTGGTATAGTGATTGTTGGCAATTACAATAGTACACTGTGTGCATAATTATTAGGTAAGTCTCATTTTTGAGGATTATTTTTATTAATCACCAACTACAGTGCTCTCAGTTAATCCAAAATGTTAAAAAACCTCAAACATGAATGTTTAAGAAAGTCAAAGTGAGGTTTTTGCTTTCTAAGGAGAATATCTATATGTGCACAATTATTGGGCAACCATTACTGCGCAGAATTATTACGCAGCTAAGTGAAAAACACACATTATCCCATCTCACTTTATTTTCATCTGTTCAAGTGAGAATTATAAACAAACAACTCAAAACTTTCCAATAAACATTTCTGACAAAAAAAAAAAAAAAAAAAAAAAAAGTGACCAATATAGCCACCCTTCTTTTCAATAACAGTGATAAGCCTTCCATTCATGGAGTCTGTCAGTTTCTTGATCTGTTGACGATCAACTTTTTGTGCAGCAGCAACCACAGCCTCCCAGACACTGTTCAGAGAGGTGTACTGTTTTCCTTCACTGTAAATCTCCCGTTTAAGAATTGCCCACAAGTTCTCAGTTGGGTTCAGGTCCATGGCATAAGTTTTTCATCTTTAATGCCTTTACTGGTGAGCCATGCAGAGAAGTACTTGGATGCATGTGATGGAGCATTGTCCAGCATAAAAATCAGCATCTTTTTGAAAGATGCAGATTCTTCCTGTACCACTGCTTAAAGAAAGTGTGTTCTAAAACTGGCAGTAGGCTTGGGAGTTGATTTTGAGCCCATCTTCAACACGAAAAGGTCCAACCAGCTCATCTTTAATAATACCAGCCCATACCAGTACCCCACCTCCACCTTGCTGGCGTCTGACTCAAAGTGGAGCTCTGTGCCCGTTACTGACCCAGCCACGAGCCCATCCATCTGGTCCGTCAAGTGTCACTCATTTAATCCGTCCATAAAACCATTGAAAAATCTGTCTTCAGATATTTCTTGGACCAGTCTAGATGCTTCAGCTTGTGTCTTGTTCAGTGGTGGTTGGGTTTCAGCCTACCTTAACTTGGCCATGTCTCTGAGCGCTGAACATCTTGTACTTCTTGGTACTCCAGGTAGGTTGCAGTTCTGGAATATGACAGAACTGGAAGAAAATGCTTCACGCTTGATTCTTCTCAAATCCTTGGCAGTTAATTTGCATCTTTTTTTCTCAGGTTTCTTGCGACCCTGTTGACCGTTTGCAACAAAACATTTGATGGTTCTGTGATCATGCCCCAATATCTTAGCAATTTCAAGAGTTCTGCATCCCTCTGAGGGACTTTTGGTAATTTTTGACTTTTCAGAGTCAGTTCAATCTCTTTTATGGCCCATTTTGCCTAAAGAAAAAAGCCTAATAATTATGCACGCCTTGATATAGGGTGTTGACCTCCTTAGGCCACACCCTCCCTCATTACACAGATACACATCACCTGCTATGCTTAAATCCATTAAGCATTCAGGTTTATCCAGCTTGGAGTTAGAAAATATGCCTAAAAATCATATTATGGTCAAAATACTCACTAACATTCCTAAGTCTGAATGGTGTGTTCCTATAAATACTTCAGCAAAAAACCCCAAAACCCCAGTCATGATAAATACAACCCCAATTCCAATGAAGTTGGGACGTTGTGTAAAACAGAATACGATGATTTGCAAATCCTTTTCAACCTATATTCAATTGAATACAATACAAAGACAAGATATTTACTGTTCAAACTGATAAACTTTACTTTTTGCAAATATTCACTCATTTTGAATTTGATGCCTGCAACACGTTCCAAAGAAGTTGGGACAGGGGCAACAAAAGACTGGGAAAGTTGAGGAATGCTGAAAAAAACACCTGTTTGGAACATTCCACAGGTGAACAGGTTAATTGGAAACAGGTGAGTGTCATGATTGTGTATAAATGGAGCATCCCTGAAAGGCTCAGTCGTTCACAAGCAAGGATGGGGCGAGGTTCACCACTTTGTGATCAACTGCGTGAGCAAATAGTCCAACAGTTTAAGAACAATGTTTCTCAATGGGCAATTGCAGGGAATTTAGGGATTTCATCATCTACAGTCCATAATATCATCAAAAGATTCAGAGAATCTGGAGAAATCTCTGCAAGTAAGTGGCAAGGCAGAAAACCAACGTTGATCCCTCAGGCGGCACTGCATTAAAAACCAACATCATCCTGTAACAGATATTACCACATGGGCTCAGGAACACTTCAGAAAACCACTGTCAGTGAACACAGTTCGTCGCTCCATCTACAAGTGCAAGTTAAAACTCTGCCATGCAAAGCGAAAGCCATATATCAACAACACCCAGAAACGCAGCTGGCTTCTCTGAGCCCGAGCTCATCTGAGATGGACTGACGCAAAGTGGAAAAATGTCCTGTGGTCTGACGAGTCCACATTTCAAATTGTTTTTGGAGATCATGGACGTCGTGTCCTCCGGGCCAAAGAGAAAAAGGACTCTCCGGATTGTTATCAGCACAGAGTTCAATAGCCAGCATCTCTGATGGTGTGGGGGTGTGTTAGTGCCCATGGCGTGGGTAACTTGCACATCTGTGAAGGCACCATTAGTGCTAAAAGGTACATACAGATTTTGGAGCAACATATGCTGCCATCCAAGCAACGTCTTTTTCAGGGACGTCCCTGCTTATTTCAGCAAGACAATGCCAAGCCACATTCTGCACGTGTTACAACAGCGTGGCTTCGTAGTTAAAGAGTGTGGATACTAGACTGGCCTGCCTGCAGTCCAGACCTGTCTCCCATTTGAAATGTGTGGCGCATTATGAAGCACAAAATACGACAACGGAGACCCCGGACTGTTGAGCTACTGAAGTTGTACATCAAGCAAGAATAGGAAAGAATTCCACCTACAAAGCTTCAACAATTAGTGTCCTCAGTTCCCAAATGCTTATTGAGTGTTGTTAAAAGGAAAGGTGATGTAACACAGTAGTAAACATGCCCCTGTCCCAACGTCTTTGGAACATACTGCAGGCATCAAATTCAAAATTAGTGAATAATTGCAAAAAACAAAGTTTCTGTTTGAACATTAAATATCTTGTCTTTGTAGTGTATTCAATTGAATATAGGTTGAAAAGGATTTGCAAATCATCGTATTCTGTTTTTATTTGTATTACACGTCCCAACTTCATTGGAATCGGGGTTGTATGAAGAAAATGGATGGATGAATGGAAACAAAGTTTCATAGTACAGTAATGATTTCTAGTACTTTCTTTTTGCCATTGCTTGCTACAACTAAACAAACTAACAGTATGTTTTGGATTCAATTAGAGCTTTAACTGTAATAAGCAGTTATCCACTAATAAATATCTGGCAGCTATTTTGCAACTCAGCTATATACACCTCCCCCCCACCCCCTTACTATACTTGGGCTACTATATCTGATATTAGCACACTAACTGTATGATATGAAATAATAATAATGACTTTCCATTAATTTCCATTTATTATGTTTATAGTTTTGCTGAAACCAATTTTGGCGGCATAATCATTAGTTATGTGCACAGAAGGACCATGAAACAGGAACATGAAAGCCAGTGTATTCAAGTTAAGCATTCAAAATTATTTACCACCCATCATCTCCAAGCACATCACACATCATCATGAATAGACAACCTCCCTAAACAGATGGTCATTCCAAACCTGATATGCTCACAGGCAAAAAAAAACAAAAACAAAAAACAACTACTCGTTTCAGAGGTTTTAATAATAAAGTTCTTGACATTGTCACAACAGCCACCTTGCCACATTTATTGAAAATAAAACAACTACTCTGGACTGATGGGGGTGCTAAACTCACAGATTGACAAGCAAGCTTTAAGGAACACTCCTGTGTTCTTCAAAAAGGCCCTAATTGCCACACCTGTAGCACATGATTGCTTACCACAGAAAGAAATCCCCTTAAAAGAACAGAACACCTGTTCACTCGAAACAATTACAACAGAAGCCTAGCGGGTTCTGAAGCAAGTGTCCATTATTTCCTACTAAAAATGTATTCTTTTACTAAGCAAAAGTCACTGTAAGAAAAGATATCACCAATAACCAACCATGTGCTACAGATGTACAGACTAGGTTGAAAGTCCCTGAAGTACTGCTAAAGGAAACAAACTAAAGGAATGGTTTGACCAAATCAGTTATTACAATTGTATATCATACCAAATGTATGAACTAAATTATATATAGGCCCTTCAAACTGTGTTCCAAATGGATTTGAAGCTGATCTGTGGTGGTAGGCTAAACTCCTTATAGGAATATAGTTACAAAAAATTACAAAAATAACTAGCATCCTGATGTATATGGACCTCCAGTTGTTATTTACAAAAAATCAAACTGTCACAGAAAGTTGCATTCACAGACAATCGATCAAAATCATAACAAATCCATTGTAAAGACCATCTCCAAAGCTTCATGCTCAGTTGTTTGGGGGAGGCATTCCTCCTTCTGCAGGTATTGGTGGTCTCAGATGAGGTGGCAGTGTGCCAGGAGGAGGCATGCCAGGAGTATGGGCCATCTGGGGAGGGGCATTAGGGGGCAGCGGAGGCATGCCTGGGATGCCTCCAGGAGGTGGGGGAGGCACTGCTTCGCTAGGCGGTCGGGGGCCAAGGCCTGTCATCAGCGGAGGAGGACGTTTGATGCCAGCAGGAGGTGGTTGTCCACCAGGCTGCTGCATAAGCTTTTCCATCTTGAAGTGGAACTGCAGGAAAAACTGAGGAAAAAAAACATTAAATTAATGTCCAGAAGTGTGCAAAAGTCTCAGACATAAGAAAACTTAGTTAAAGCTATTTATCTAGGCAGCTTCTCATGAAACCACAATTAGAATAAAAGCAATAATACAACAGTTAGATATGACAATACAATTTGAGAAGCTTTGTGGAACAATCATGCAGTTATCTCAAATAAAAGATTGGTTGTTTTACAACAACTCTATCATTGCAATGAGGCTCAGCTGCTAAGTAATGCATGGTCTAAGTAGTTAGTAAGCTGCCCTCTACATTACCTTATACCAAGACATGCATAGATTATTTCTATTAGATAACATTTGACCTGCAGTCTGGTCAGATTCTGAAGAAGAGTATGATAGCAAGACTACATTCAATTCTGAACCTGTCGTTGTCCTTAAGTAAGGTTTTCAGAAACTATCAAAATACTCAAAAACACAAACGTTTTACAAACAGCTTGGAACAAAATGACAATTAGGTTAATCTGGCAAGCACTTAAGTTTAAAAGAAAAAAAACTGAGTTGAACCAAAGATTGTGTCAATTTAATTACCATCCATAAGAGATTGGTATGGCTGGTTTTACAATGAACGGCAAGCAAATGATCCACCATTGAGACAATCCAGATAATCCAGGGTTAGATCAAACTAAGTTTAAATCAGCTGAAAACACAAATACTGCTTTGTGAAGCCTCCGATTAGGGTAATCATTCGTTCATTAAGTGGAATTGGACAAATCCAAACAGACACTGAAGCTGAGGAGACCTCAGAACAAACCATTCTTACATTTTACTGCATTAATTCTATTAGTATT
Source organism: Pygocentrus nattereri (assembly GCF_015220715.1). Taxonomy (NCBI): domain Eukaryota; kingdom Metazoa; phylum Chordata; class Actinopteri; order Characiformes; family Serrasalmidae; genus Pygocentrus; species Pygocentrus nattereri. Next base: position 15,071,589 of record NC_051229.1, on the reverse strand, counting down.
TCTTTGAATTTAATTTGTTATATAGCATTTTCACATGGACAAACATTTTATCAAAGTAAATAGGTTTAAACTGTTTACTTGGCTGGGCTTAAGACTTTTGCACAGTAACAGAATGCTAAGCAGGCAGAAAGACTCAGCGTAATCTTTAGACATAGCAAAATAGTGGGAAAGCAGCCAGTGTAATCCTCAGCAGGAAATCAAATCCCCTTCGGTCTCTTACTTGTTTTGTTTCCCTGTTCCAGTGTGTCCAGAAGCGGCTTTCTGATTTGTCTATTTCTCTGCTTGGAACCTATGCGTATGAAGAGAGAAAACAGTTATTTTCTCAAGTATAAATAAAGAATAAGTATAAGAAGGCAGTCTAAGGACACTTTAAATTAATTCTAAGACACATACTATGACACATTAAAAAAATTCACATGATAATATTACTGACAAACAGTACCTTAAACGCAATAGTTTCATAGGGCTCTGCTGCCAAGAGCAGATACTGCCAACGACGGTCAGGTGGTTCAATCCGCTGCTCATATGCAGACATGAAGCGATGTCTGGGTCCAATACCCTCTGCAATCTCAGGGTAGTCAATCTGAGAAAAAGACAGTTTGTTACATCAGTGTCAAATAGTTGTTGTGCTTTGCCCCAGCTTTATTATTATTTAGAGAAGACTTAGTAATAATTGTTACCTGGAAAAGCAGACTTTGTTGACCAGTTTCTGGATCCCTCTGTTTTGTTACTGTCAATGAAAACATAATACCAGTGAAATCACTGAAGTCAAAACTGACCTTTTTACATTTTTAGTTCATGTCTCTACTCACCTAAAGCAAGATCTAACATATTGTACTGTTGAAAAGACCAAATTCTTGTTTTCTTAAAACCCTGGAAGCGTAATAACTTCCAACCACCTCTAAAACAAAATTTTGATTACACCACTGTGCACCAGCAGGTGGGAAACAAACATTAAAGAATACTGTTTTACTTTCCCTACACTCAACTAGAACAAAGATACAGTGGGGGGAAAAAAAAAGTATTTAGTCAGTCACCAATTGTGCAAGTTCTCCCACTTAAAAAGATGAGAGAGGCCTGTAAGTGACATCATAGATAGACCTCAACTATAAGAGACCAAATGAGGAAAAAAAATTTCAGAAAATCACATTGTCTGATTTTTAAAGAATTTATTTGCAGATAATGGTGGAAAATAAGTGTTTGGTCAATAACAAAAGTTCATCTCAATACTTTGCTCTATATCCTTTGTTGGCAATGACAGAGGTCAAACGTTTTCTGTAAGTCTTTACAAGGTTGGCGCACACCGTTGCTGGTATGTTGGCCCATTCCTCCCTGCAAATCTCCTCTAGAGCAGTGATGTTTGGGGCTGTCGGCGGGCAACACGGACTTTCAACTCCCTCCAAAGGGTTGAGATCTGGAGACGGGCTAGGCCACTCCAGGACCTTAAAATGCTTCTTACGAAGCCACTCCTTTGTTGCCCTGGCAGTGTGCTTGGGATCATTGTCATGCTGAAAGACCCAGCCACGTTTCATCTTCAATGCCATTGCTGATGGAAGGAGGTTTGCACTCAAAATCTCACAATACATGGCCCCATTTATTCTTTCATGTACACGGACCAGGCGTCCTGGTCCCTTTGCAGAGAAACAGCCCCAAAGCATGATGTTGCCACCCCCATGCTTCACAGTTGGTATGGTGTTCTTTGGATGCAACTCAGCATTCACTCTCCTCCAAACACGACGAGTTGTGTTTGTACCAAACAGTTCTACTTTGGTTTCATCTGTGATTCAGGTTCATTCAGTGGTCTTGTAGGTCTTCCATTTTCTGATTATTGCTCCCACAGTGGTTTCTTCACACCAAGCAGCTTGCCTATTGCAGATTCAGTCTTCCCAGCCTAGTGCCGGTCTACAATCTTGTTTCTAGTGTCCTTCGACAGCTCTTTGGTCTTCACCATAGTGGAGTTTGGAGTGTGACTGTTTGAGGTTGTGGGCAGGTGTCTTTTATACAGATAACGAGGTCAAACAGGTGCCATTAATACAGGTAATGAGTGGAGGACAGAGGAGCCTCTTAAAGAAGTTACAGGTCTGTGACAGCCAGAAATCTTGCTTGTTTGTAGGTGACCAAATAATTATTTTCCACCATTATTTGCAAATAAATCCTTTAAAAAAATCAGACAATGTGATTTTCTGAATTTTTTTCCCTCATTTTGTCTCTCATAGTTGAGGTCTACCTATGATGTCAATTACAGGCCTCTCATCTTTTTAAGTGGGAAAACTTGCACAATTGGTGATTGCCTAAATATTTTTTTCTCCACTGTACTCCATGATACATTTCACTTACCAAGTCTATTGTAATTTCAGATTTCTGTTCAATCACATACTACAGTGAACCATTATAAGGGAATTCTGTTGATTCAGTAAAAAATTCTGCATAATTAGGAACAATTGGTTAGGAGTTTCTTGATTTGATGAGAAATTTTAGAGAAACTTGCCGACTCAGAATGGTTTAAAGTGGTGGGGATTGGAACCAGAACCTTTTAAAGTGTTTTACACATCTAAAAGCTCTCTCAGAGAAAGGTACTAAAGGAAATTGTTTAGGAATCCACTTCCTGATGCAGGAAACATTAAGATAGTTTTGCAATAAGGTTTTAACCTAAAGCATAATTTCTTTTAATCTGCTCATGGCAGAGAGGTACATGAGGGCATTCTAAGGCAAAACTGTGACAATTTTTTTTATTATTATTTACCACCTTTTCACCATTATCCACATTACAAATGTCACACTAAACTCAAAGCTAAGACGACATGTAGGTCCATGTAGGGCATTTTGGATAGCAAATAAAATGTCTATGTCCTGCAAATATTGTGACCCCTATTTAATATCACTGCCACCACCACTGTAAAGAAATCTGATTCTCTACAATGCACAACGGTACCAGCCTGTCTCTGTTTACACTTCCCTGACTGAATTATGCAGAGTTTTTTCAAAAATCTGCTCCTCTTCAACAGCAGTGGTGTTCAGTCCTGGTCCTGGAGTACCAATGCCCTGCATGTTGTAATGTTTTCACTACTCTTACAGACCCAAGGGTTGTTAGTTATTCATTATTTATCACAGTCAGGTCAGAAAAATTTCAGAGCAGGATTAGAACCACTGATTTACAACATTCAGGGCTTTTACCTTTGTAACCCGGTCGTCCAATCTTTACAAATTTCTTCACTTCCACCTTTACTTTCTCAGGGGCTGGCTGGGCAGGGGCCTCTTTTGCCTCTTTAGCGGCTCGTCTTGCTCTGTTTGGGGAAAATAAGAAGAGAATGAGAGAAAATGTATAGTTGTGAAAGCTTAAAATATGGTAAGGTCTCCAAGGCTGCAATTCTTTTCATACATCTAACGTGTTATACTCACAAATTAGTCTGGTGCTTTTTTCCCTGTGTGTGAGCAAGGTAGCTTCCCTGAAGAAGAAACAATCAAGTGAATATGGATAAGAGACTACAGTTAAAAAGAAGACATATGAACAAATGCAAATGAACCCACAACACAAGCCTGCATTCCATCTACATTATTAGTTAATAATATTGCCATATTGTTCAGCCCTAATGTTTATAGCTTACCTCGTTATTGTGAAGTGTGAGACACAGTTTGCATTCATATGAGCCCAAATGGTTTTTCATGAAATATGGATCCTTGTTTATGTCTATTGTTTCCAAAGCCAGCTGACGTAAACGTTCTCTGCGGTCTCGGTTGCTCTCTGAGGCAGAGGCCACCCCACCGCTGCCGGTTTTACCACCGGCTCTGTGTTGGAAATCCATTTTTTACAAGGCAGAGAGCTCAGTACCGCAGGCTCAGGACTCTCACTCTTCCTGAATGTCCAAATGCTGAGCTGACCTGATTCAGCACAAAAGACAAACATGAATAGGGGAAAACAGATTAATGCACGTACAAACACGGTGCAGCAAGTTACTCTAAGAAAAAAATGATGTTAATTTTGTACAGAACATCTATAATGTGCAAGGGAAGTGAATAAAACTAGTTACATTTACTCAGCTACTTGTATTGAAGTAAAATATTGATAGATTTATATTTCTACAAATCATTTTCAAATGATAATACTAATAACGACATATATCTGTGAGGAAATGAGTTTACTGTTTACTCAGTTGCATTTTGGCATTACAAATAAGTCGCTAAGTCCATTTAAGCATAATTATATTCCGTTGTGTTAGTTCAGCTCCTGGACTGCTTTGCTGCTCGTATCTCTCTTTCTGGAGCTTTTGCATTTTATTCTACATCAGAAGACTCAGAAAGACGAGAACAGAGCCTACCAGTCTTCAGTTCCTATGCCAAGAGACACTGAATGTAGTTACAAAGACGTTCCGCTGCAGTTTTACCGAGAACTCTGTACTTGAGGATTTTTTTCATTCCTGCTTTTGTATCTAATTATTTTTGGAAGTGTAATTTCATCGTTACTTGAATAGGTTCACGCCACTCTGTGCACCTCTGATAAACCACTAACGTTAACTAGTTGTTGTTTCCTCAGCTGCTAACCGGCTAACGCGGCTAAACCTTCCCATTCAAACTGAGCAGCCAGATTCCGTTTATGTTCAATCGAATCTTTACTCAAATCTTTTCCATCGCTTTTTTCTAAAAAGACGGCATTATAAATATTCATAAGAACGTTAACTACATTACAAAAATTCCTTTTGTTTTTAGTTAGCTACCTTGACGTCCTGCTCACGCGTACCGCAACAACCGCCACACTGCGCATGCGCTAAACCAAATTACGCTTTTCCTTTTCCTGTTCGTTTGTATAAAAAAGTGTCATTTTACAAAAGTATTATTCCCCATCAAACGTTATTTTGTTTCTTAAACACGTATGTTTGTTTTATAATCATTTGAAACCTGTGGGAATGGAAATTTTAAGTTTTAATTTTTAAGATAATTGTTTGTATCCTGTAGCAGTGTTATATATTATTTATTGATTTTTATATTACTCTGTTTGATGTTGTATTGCAAACTTAAATTTCTTATCTCCTGTAAAAGTTGTTGTAAAAAATTACTTATTTACTGATTTAAAACCAATACTACAAAATGGTGTTTATAGGGGAATAACTGCCGCACGCACGCACACACGCACACGCACACTCTCACTCTCACTCACTCACTCACTATGTGGACACGTTTGGCTTTTATTTTGAAAAGACATTCGTTTGGATGTCTTCTGGATCTCTTCCTTCACAGTGCTTGTACGATTCTCGAGAACAGGGCATTAACAGCGAATCAGAGGGATCCGAGTTTGTCTGTTGTTAGTTGCGTTTTTAGTCAGTCAGGGGGGGGGAAACAAGTCAGAAGTGAGAGCAGAGTGACCGGAATGTAACTTAGCATTAGCTGCTGTCCTGCGGACATGGGTGATGGTAACTCATAGCTGGCTGATAAACATAATGAACTGGACCAGGCGGCCAATGTGAACCATCCATCAACCGATTGAGTCATCGCATCATTAGTATATTCAGAATGGTAACCTTATTAACCATCAAGCCAGCCAACTAGACAGTATCCAGAAGTATTATTCCAGTGTAAGGCAGGACTTAAAATGCGTTTTAATGAAAAAGAGCTCATCTTCCTGAGTCGACAGCCCTCTGAGAGGGCGGCGGAGTTGGGCATGAGGGGACCCAAGAAAGGCGACGGTAAGACATCGATAACATCCATCATCATTCGCTCAAAATCATTATTTATCACTGAGGGGCACACGATTGTTTTAAGCGCATTAGGTAAGTCTGCTTTGTATTGACTGAGGCAACGTATTCCCTTGTTACTTTCTTCCAACCACCCTGGTATTTTGTTCTTCCAACAGTCATGAAGAGGCGACTTGTGAAGCTTATCGTGAATTTTCTGTTTTACTTTCGCACAGACGAGGAGGAGGTGGGAATATCTTTCTCCTTGAAACCGTTTTAAAGAATAGAATAAAGCAGACATACAATGCATGCACATAAGAATCATAGTGTCATATGCCAGGGGGTACAGATGTTCAAAAAGGTGTTGTCTGCCATTATTAAAATATATATTAACACAGTAAGAAACTATATAATTTCTGTCGTGCTGTGTAATGATTATATGGCATAATGCGTTCACTTCCTAGAGTATTCCTGTAGTACTGCCTTTTACTCATCTATATTTGTGTATTATCCTGTAGTAAACTTGTCTGAATTGGCTATAAGCTTGATAGAAGTAGCCTGTAGAAATTTCCACAGTACTACTATAGTTTTTTTTTTCATGAGGTTTTTAAAAAAATCTGATGGTTTTAAAGCTTTTCTGTTTTTGAGAAGAAATTAACTCCATGTAAACTTCTAAATGATGGAAATGTGGCTTGTTCTTATTACATTTTTGTTTGTCTATTTAGTATTTGGCTAAAATGAACATAAAGTTGTTATATGAAGTTTTAGTATAATTTGAATTAGTTGAGAAGTTATATAACGGCAGATGTATTGTGTACATTCACAGCCGGTTGGGGCTTTACTGCTAGAACAGTGTCGAGTCGAGAGAGAAGATGATATGGCCTTCTCCATTGGTGAGTCTCATGACCAGTCAGCAGCATCACACAGAAGAACAATTGTTCATGGCCGGTTGGACAGATGTTAAAGGAGAATTCCTCTGGTTTGTAAAAACTCAAAACAGTCAGTGAGGTGTAAAGAAAGTAATTCAGAGTAGGTGAATGTTGTTCATTATAGAGAAACTCATCAACTCAGATTTCTTTACAATAGTGGTGATAGGAACCAGGGGTCACAATGTCTACATATATAGCCATTTTATTTAATATATAAAACGATCAGTGAACCTTCGCAAGTCTTCTGTTTTGGAATTTTGGAAACAGTCAGTTCCAAAATTATAATGAGTAAAAATGTTCATGAAAAGTGTCTTTGTGGTTAAATAGCACAAAAACACTAGAAAAAACACTTTTAATTGAAGTAAATTTAGTCTAAATCTAAATATACCTCCTTTTTGTATATAAGTGATAATCCAAGTATAATTAAATAATAATTAAGAAGTTTAAAACAACTGGAGCAGTAGTTAAGCTGTATTTGTAGTTAAGATGTATTTTGTTCCTACATACAGTAAGAAGGACAGTTTAGAGGCAAACATTTTTCAGGATCCAGGTCTCTAAAATTATGCAGAAAAAATAGTGGAATTCCCCTTTTATTTATTAAAATGAATGTCTTGCATGCCAGACTGCATCTGTAAAGGGCTAATTCTGCACTTCCTCTTTCAAACCAAGCAAACAAGCCTTTATCATTATGACGCATTACCAAGATAAATATTAAACTGTCCACCACATTTACATGTACTCTCTGCTGTCAGCTTTTCTAGATGAGGCTGAGAGAAAATATCTGTTTGAATGTGACTCTCAGGAGCAATGCCTTGAGTGGATAGATGCCATCATTAAAGCTAGGTCTGTAGAATTTTGCATGCTTATCAACCATATTTGTCATAGTTATCATATGCCAGTTCCCATTTGACTCATCTTTTTTCACAGCTATGAGTTCATGCGAAAAAACCTCATCTTTTATCGTTCTGAGATCCATCGACTCACTGGCAAGGTAAGGACAAAATTCTAGAATAGAACTTAAACTGATCCCAAAAATGCAGCACAAGGCATCATTACACACTGTGCATCAACTGATCCCCAAGTTTTTAATGTTCAGCTACTGATGACCATTAACTCAACATTTGACCGTTTGCGTAGTAACAGTTGACACGCCTTTTAGCCAAACACAGTCATCTCTAAGCATCGCTTCCTCTGTCAAGTGAAGGATAAACGTCAACAAAACTCCTTAGAACAAACAGTGAGAAACATAAAATTTATACTTTTTGTATTTGCTATCCGGTGTCGACCAGAGGAAGATGGGTTCCTCTTTTGAGTCTTGGTTCTTCACAGTCTTTCTTCTTGTTGCTCTTTGGGACTTTTTCTCTGCCACTGTCGCACTTGGCATGCTCAGTTGGACTTGGACCAAGATTTTCTGTAAAGCTGGTTGGTGACAACACCCGTTGTAAAAAAAAAGCACTACATGATTGAACTTTGACTTGAGCAAATAAATGCTAATGGCCCAAATACAAAGCTTTTAAAATCTAATTTTGTCAGGTGCCTAAAACCTTTGCATAGTACCACATATCAGGAATGTAAAGCAGTTAGTACTACAGTAAGCACTAACACTGTGACACTATTGCTTCTTACCATTATAAATGCTTTCAGTATTTATATATGTGTAGTGTGATTTCTTCTACCTTCTTTAAAAAAATTGCTGCTCAACTTTTTTTAGCAGAAAAAGCAAGTCATACTGCTTAGATATCAAGAATATAAATGAGTCAGCAGTAACCGTCTTTTTGCTGCTGTAAACACAATATTATTACTATGTGGATCCTCCTTTGGAAAATAAGCCACTCGACAAATCCTCATATTTTGGGCTTTTCATTGTAAATGTTATGCGTTTATGCACAAGAGTGTCATCATAGCTTTACTGGTAACTGCCATCATAAAATGAGTGAGTTTATTTTGGCTGAATGGCGAGTGCACACTGTATTGAATATTGACTATTATTTATTCTAACCATTCAAAATCAATGGACTTGAATTGCCACTTGATGTGTTTTACAAATTTTTTTTTGTTGTTGTTTGTTGTGGGCGTTACCTTCATGATAGGACCCATTGGAGCAGTATGGGATTTCAGATGAGACTCGCTTCCAGGTCAGCAGCGGGCTTCCTCCTCTACCCCCTCCCCCCACATAACCTAGTCCAGCGAGTCAGAGCAGAAACTGCCCACCCCGTATGTGTAGAGCATTTTCAAAAGAACTGAAAGACTGCTGTTTTTTCTCTTTTTACAATTAAGACATTTCTAAATGCAACATTGCCACTTTTTCCTCTTCATTGTCTGATTTACAGATTTGAAGCTTTATCACTGTTTTTTTTTAAATGATTGTATAGTTATATGTTGGTAGTTGTCAGTTGGTTTTATACATAATGGCACTGTTATGAATATCAGCTGAGAATGAGCCAGTAGCATTTGAATCCATTTTTATAAACAGGTCATTTTCTTTGCTGTTCGTTTCATGCTGTCAGTCTGATGGCCTTTGTGCTTGCTGTCAGGTGCAACACTTTAACTGTGAGATAACACACTTAGAAAAGTTCTATTGACCACAGTTTAGACCATAGTTATATTGGTCACTGCTTTCTGATTGTACAGCGGAGGCAGTACCCTGTCTAAATGGGTGGTATGGGCTGCTTGTGGTTTCCCCTCACAGAAGAGTGTGCCTAGAGCACCCATTTTGCATTCTGTGACACATTTAGACACCACTTCCCATGACTCAGGCCTCATTTTGCATGACAGAAAATTGATTGCTTTGTTTTATGCATTTTGTTAGTTTAAATGCAATATTTCATACAGCATTTGGTCTATCTACAATAGTTTAACTTAAACTGAATGTCTGTCACCTCTGACTTAATTTTGCACAGTTTTCCTTAATCCTTGAATTTACACCACTCTTTTCAGAATTTAATGCCTGCACTGCTACTACTATGTGTAATTACACTGCAAGACCAACACTGGCATATTAAGTAGCTGGACAGTGTAAACATTACAAATCCTTTGTAAATGATGGGCATTAGGAGTGAAACTAAGAGCAACTATAGAGTCTCTCTTCGGTTTACTAACACAGCCTGTTCCCAGTAGCTCACCTGTTCCCAGTTGTCTGTTTTTGTTTTTGTTTTTTTTTTTGTTACCTGTTTAAGATTGGTACCAGTAGGACTTAATGTTGCTCAAGGGTACTGTCCTCTGTCTTTGCTAACAGTTGCAGCTAAAACCAACAACATTTTAGCGAATAATTTACTGTTCCAGGTGAAGATAGTCACCAAGTATAACCGCATGACCCAAAATTGGAACTATAATGGTATAGGTGGTTTTACTAACACTATTAGCATTTATGCTAGCCTCCACAGAAAGTGTTTTACTCATATTTTCACACATTCAAGAAAAAAATATAACCTATGTTTAATTCACTGTGTAATTCACTGTGTAATTGTAGACATTTGTGTGAGTGCAGAAAAATCATGCTGTATTATTATTTCAACACAACTAGCAGTAAGCAAAGATTATCAAGGTAGCTAATGCATAAGTTTCCACTCTTAAGAGAAAAAAGTGAAGCTTTTCTTCACTCTACATGTGTAAATGTAAAGTTAGATCCATTTGTGAGTGTGTGCATTATATTGTTTCATGCAAGGTGGCTAATAAGTCAGATTGGATGCTTTATAATGGCATAAAATGACCTGTTTGACTGACCATACATTTCTTATGGACTGCAAGGTTGCATGTTTTACGTCAAATTGCAGTTCTGTTAATAAACTTGAATGGTCTCTCGCAAAGAAGAATGCTTCATCCCATGTTTCACAACTGTAAGCCTACAGCTGGATCCATGTGTGTTTCATCTTTTATATGTTTTTGTGTGTTTCATTTTACAATTCAAAAATCTTTATCTTATGTTTTTTTAATAAAGCATTTTTCAAAAACTATTTCTGAAATGTTCTGAGGATATCTGAATGGAATCCTCCAGCATTTTTCAGCCAAATCTGAATGTTGTAGTCATTTATAACAGCTGATAATTTTAACAGATTGAGTACAAAAAAAACAGTGGGCAGATGCTTAATCACCTGCCTAGTGTGTTTTTATTAGCTCTTTTCTGGTTTTATCCTTTCTGCCTTGCAATTATGGTCTATGGTAAACAACCAAATGCTGCAGCAGTGGGATATTAGGTTGAAAAACGCTGGACTATTCATTTAAGGTTGTGAATTAGCTATGGTTGGTTAGTCACTCAAACCTAAGTTCTTCATAGAAACAACTGAACTTTCCACAGAGTCCTCTATGCAAGGGCAAATTGTCACTTTGCTAAGGCAAGCAGGGACTTAGGGTGCAGTGCAACTTTTGAGTCTCTAACATCGTCCTATTGTGCAGTAGGTTTTATTCAGCTGGTGCAAATTTACTAATATAGACCCACTTTTAGCAACATATTAGAGAAAGCCATTGCTCCAGGTGTAGCTCTGTATGCTCAGCCTATGATGTGTGAATTTCAAAGGAAATAGCTTGGAAGTGTTTACTTTTCTGAAATAGCACACACCTTTTGCACACTATGGCAAGCCTGGCCTTGTTTGAGCATGTCAGTGTCCCTGTTTCAATCACCCTGAAAGAAAAGAAGGGGATGCTACATTTGTATGTTTTTAGTTTTTTTTGTTTGCTTGTTTGTTTGTTTTTTGCACCATTTCGAAATGGCAGCTACCCACATTGCACCAACATTTTGTTGTCCAACAAAAATGGTCCAGAATTACTCATTACATTGATTTGCATTCAAGTTGTTCAACCTTAACCTTTCTGAGGTTCTCACAATTACAATATAGAAGTAACAGGCCTAGTTCTATTTATTGTATTATGAACTGTATTACTCTTAACATTATATAAAGTAACGATACTATAAATCCAGCAGAGTGAAATGATTTCCATGCTCAAACAAAACTACAAACTGATAATTATCAGATGATATGAGTCAGGCATATCACCATGCTGTGCTGAACACCAGCCCTCCAGGACCAGAGCTAAAGAGTCTTGCCGTAAAACCTTTAAAGAAAAACATGGCCACTCAAAAGAAAGGCCCAAGAAAGGCATTGTGAAAAAGCACTCTCTTAGGCTTGGCAAATGTCAAAAAAAGGCCCAGGAAGTTCTATAAGTGATCTTCAAAGCCTTCTACATAGAATTGAAGAACAAAAACCAGATGGACAGGCACTTTTGAGAAAGGTTCCAGGGGATGCTGGCAGAATTATAATTGGTGACCTGCACTGGCAAAAATCCCATTAATGTTAAGCCAGCAGTCTGGCTGTTCTGCTGCAGCAGTGAGGATGACTTGGTAACGAACACCCTGCTGAATTATTGACGCACGGATCCTCATTAGGTTTGATAATGAGTGGAATAGTATGTCCCGCTGCCTCTGAGGCTGTAAAGTCAAGAGCACACAGACAAAATTCTTCAAGAAACAAACCTTGGGTTGGTGTCAGGGCTTAATTTGAGGGGAGATGAAAGCAAATCCTCACCGTTTCAAAAACATTACCCTGTCTGAAAACCTGACATCCCCCTTTCCATTCCCTTTGGATTAATGTTATTTTGTGAAATCACTTAATATGTCTATTATCCATATTTGAGATCTGCACACCAAGTAGTCCTGAATATCCCACCGCGAGCCCCCTTGAGATATTTTTACAATTTGATGTCTGGATGGTGCAGAGCTTCACACTGGTTCCTTTGGCTTCTCCATGCTGATTCTGGAAAGGTCATGGCACAATGACCTAACCATTGCCCTACAAACATCAACATTCTGCTATTAGTAGTCAGCTTTATACCTGTCCACAATAAGAAGTGACAAGCCAGTTGAACCTGTGTGACTGGGGATTAACATCTTAGAACTGTATGAAGAACATTCTAGAGACTCCAAGGGCCAAGAACACCTCAAACAAATATTCTCCAATAAACACTGAGAAACCCAAACGTTGGGTTGGAGTACCACATCTGTGAGTGACCACAGGGAAATTCTATATGTTCTTTTCTTTGATGATATTTGATAGTGTCTCAAAATGTTTTCCTCTATTGACACTGTTCTAGAATGTTCTCCTCCATTCAAACTATTTTATAACATTTTCCATTCATTCTGTCCTAGATTGTTTTCCCCATTTATACAATTTTAGGATGTTGTAGAATTCACAATGTTTTAGAAAGTTCTTCCAAAATAGCAGATTTTAGAATGTTCTTATCCATTCCCACTGTTCCATAATGTTCACCCCATCAACCGTGTTTTAGAATATTCTCCCTATTCATAATGCTTTAGAATGTGTTCCCCCATTCACGGTTTTAAAAGTTCTCCTCCGTTCACATTGTTCTAGAATGTCCTCCAGCATTCACACTTTAGAATGTTCTTCATTCACACTGCTCTTGCACTCTTGAGACTCATCAACAGAAAGGTCTACATATGCAAACGTTTGGGCACCCCTGGTTAAATTACACGTATTGTTGATTTTCAAAGTGAAAATAAGTTCACATCCTCTACAGATAACACACTTCTGCACATTTCAATGCACAATTCCTGATTATTTGCTGAGTTTAACAAAGTGGAGAAATAAAACATAAAATGTGGCCTTTGCAAAAATTGTGGCACATTTTATATTTTATGTTTTTTCCAATATGTTAAACTCTAATACTAACATTTAAAGAAAAAAAATACACATTGAAGTTTAGTCCCTGTGGAGGAACAAAAAACTTTTGCATTCGACTGTACGTATCGGATTGTATTGGGATTTTTGGTGTTATGTAATTCACAACACTATTACATAATGAGGTACTTAGATATGAAGAGCTGCAATAATACAAATGTAAAGTCAATAGTTCATTGTTCCTTTGTGTAGAGAATTTAGAGAGAAAGGCCTCAAAAATCTTGTCAGTTTGTCTTCTAGAACAGAGTAAAGTTGACTTCCAACATCAAAATGTTTATGGTTTTGGAGAATGTTTGGTTGTGTGTTCTGGCCTGAAGAGAAGACTACAAAGACGACTGCTTACATTAGAATGTTGGTGTTGTTTGGGGAACACTAGGTCTGTGTGCCATGGCCTGAAGAGATCCATTTATTGCCTAGTTGCACTTCCAGCAAGCTGAGTGAAAACTGCTTCTTCTCTTTTTCTCACTTCCTTCCTTTTGTGCTTTGGCTGTACTGACCCCAAGACACAAATGACTCTCTTGTGAGACAAAGGGAGTGGATTAAAAAAGCCACTGTGTGTCACATCAGTCTGTGAGGTGAAAAGAACCTTTGAGTGATTTTTATCAATCAAAATGCTACACCATGTCTTAATGTAACACTTCTTCTTCTTCTTCGTCTTCTTCTTCTTCTTCTTCTTCTTTCGGCTGCTCCCTTTAGGGGTCGCCACAGCGGATCATCTGCTTCCATCTTGCCCTATCCACTGCCTCCTCTACTTTTACACCAACCATCTTCATGTGACCCTTCACTACATCCATAAAACTTCTCTGAGGTCTACCTCTTCTCCTTCTACCCGGCAGCTCCATCTCCAACATTCTTTGCCCAATATATCCACTATTCCTCCTCAAAACATGTCCAAACCATCTCAACCTGGCCTCTCTGGCTTTATCTCCAAACTGCTCCACCTTCACTGTCCCTCTGATCTGCTCATTTCTAATCTTGTCCATCCTTGTCACTCCCAACAAAAATCTCAGCATCTTCATCTCCGCCACCTCCAGCTCAGCCTCCTGTCTTTTAGACAGAGCCATAGTCTCCAAACCATACATCATAGCAGGACACACTACTATCTTGTAAACCTTCCCTTTCACTCTTGCTGCTATCCTTCTGTCACACATCAGCCCTGACATCCGTCTCCACCCACTCCATCCTGCCTGCACCCTCTTCTACACCTCTTTTCTACACTGTCCATTGCTCTGGATGGTTGACCCAAGATATTTGAAGTCAGTCTTAATGTAACAAAACATGCTCCAAATAATTCACTCCTATTTCGCTTAATAAGTCTTAGGGTTGCCCTATTAAAAGAGCATGACTGATAACCGTAGCAACACATTAACTACTGGCTAAAGGCAAAACTAAAAATAGACCCGGTAATAGCAGAGCTCTGTGACTGATTCTATTACAGACAATATTAGTAAGTCATAGCTCCTCTCTCAAGGGCAGGATATGGATCAGGCTAGCTAAATTGTTCTACTCTTTTCAGCAGCTTTAAAATCAATTGCTAAAGTCACTATACATCAGGGAAACGAGGGAAAGTTCTGATAAAAGACAACTAGGGCTATATGAATCATTGTGCTCTATAGTTATATTGCTTATTTGTAGGTTGGCTTCATATATCTTCAGTACCTCAGTGAATTAAGGCTGAAATGAAAATGAATCAAAGGACTGAAACAGAAACTAAACTGATACAAAGCTTTCATAGGGCTTCTTTTTTAAAGGGTTTCAAGACTTTTCTGTTTTCCATTAAGAACACATTTCAATTCCTTTTACATTAACAAAGCACTTGGAACTGACTGCAAAAGTCAGGCATTCCCTAGAAGTCCTAAAACACAATTCTTTCTCATAAAAAAACATGTCCAGCTCCAAAACATGCTTAAAGGGTTTTTCTGCTTTTTTTCCCCTCTTACGGTTCCCTTAAAACATTTGTGTGGTTTTATGTTTTATGTACCAAAACTGGTTGTAAATAATTTTTATGGCCATTTTCTGAAATGGCCATATCTTCATCTCTTAGAATTAAACATGCTCTTTCTGTGTCTGTGCCTTCAAGACTGATGTATGTAAATGAGCTCTCTTCTGATTGCCTGCTCTATTTCACCTACTTTAAAAAGCAGTCCAGGCTGAAACACTCCTTGTAACTTCAGTCTGAATGGGTGGGGCTGAACTATTGTAGAATGAATGGGTGGATGTGTGTAAATACGTTGGTTTTCATGACATCACAAAAACAAGGAATTCTAAAGTATTTTTTTATTTTTCTTTTGCTGTTTAGCAATGTGTCACACATTAAACAATGTGTCAGATATCAGCCAGCATATAACTATCTTATTAAATCATTTTCTGTGATCAAGCACTCAGAGGCAATAAAATCTTCAAACGTCTGGTTCCCATCACTACCACTGTGAAGAATTCTGACTCTGCACATTTCTCTACAACGGTGCATTTCACATCAAACCACTCTGGATGATCTGTTTACACAACCATTTAATTATGTGGAATTTTTTTGAAAGATCAGTGGAGTTTCCCTTTAACAGTTTTCTGGTCCACCAGGCTCGAAACTATTGAGGTTAAGGTCAGGGATCTGTGAGAGCCAGTCAAGTTCTTTCACACTAAGCTCAAACTATCACACCTTTATGGACCTTGCTTTGAGCACTGGGGCACAGTCATGCTGAAACAGAAAAGGGTTCCTATGAAGTTGGAAGCGTACAATTGTCCAAAATTTCTTGGTCTGCTGAAGCATTAAGATTTCCCTTCACTGGAACTAAGGGGCCTAGGCCAACCCCAAAAAACAACCTCATAGTGTTACCCCTCCTTCACCAAACTTTACAGTTGGCACATTGCAGTCCGACAGGTAACGTTCTCTTGGCATTCACCAAACCCAGACTCATCCATCAGACTGTCAGGTAGAGAAGTGTAATTCATGACGCTATAGAACATGTTTCCACTGTTTTAGAGTCCAGTGCTGGCATGTCCTAAACTGCTTGATCTGATACTTGGTATTGTGCTTGGGGATGTAAGGCTTGTGCACAGCTGCTCAGCCATGGAAACCCATGCCATGAAGCTCCTGGTGCAGTTTTGTGCTGGTGTTAATGCCAGAGGAGGTTTGGAGCTCTGCAGGCTTTGAGCCACTTGAATTTAATGATTGAGAGATGTGTCCCAGTTCTTTTATCCATGTAGTGTGGTTGTATAAAAGTTTCATTCTGTAAAGTTAACATTTACAGTGTTTACATGCTTTACAACTCATTTATATAAAAAAAATGAGGAAAATGTGAGTTTTCATTATATGTCTGTGTAAAGCTTCAACATTTGTCTTTTTTCTTACAGAAGTTCTTAACTAAGTGAATAAATGTGCATTGTTGCATCAGTGTATATGTTTGAACTTCATAATACAAAATACACTCTGGTGTTTGACACCCTCTGCTGGGTAAATGAAGAAAGCACAGCATTCCAACCAATATCCAGGGCCACTAAAGATTTTTAACAGTGTCACAATTATTATTATTTATTTATAATATGTACAACAAAGGCATGATAAAGCATCACCAATTTTCTTCTCAAAACTCCAGGCTAGTTATTTGCATGATATAATTACAGAGCTAATTCCCAAGTGCTGCACATGCTGAAATGTTAAGAGTTACCATACTATTTGTTTTAAAGATTTCACAAATTCCTCAGCTACATCCATAAACAATCACATAATACTATCAGATGATATAACATTGTTAATTACAGAGTATGTTAAATACACTGCCAGTCACCCCGTTACCATTCTCAAAGATAAGCTTACTGAACAAAGACACAGAACATGATCTGTGTACTGTAAGCACAGAGTAAGAGGTTTTTCAATTAGTAATATGAAGAACTGGTGAAGTGTTCTGTATTGCAATGTCCTAAAGTTCTATTATATTATAATATATTATAATCAATTCATAGATCAAATAATTGTACTGAAAATGTTTTATGAACATTTTTTTGCAAAGATGGTACAACAAAAAACAAACAGTTGTAGTTAATGCTAAAGTATCAGACTCAGCATAATTTAGATGATATATTTATTGTGCATTTGTGACATTTTCAGTTTTTGGAGTTTGAAAATGGAACCATGCTATGACAGAAACGTCACAGAAGGTTATCTGCAATGAAATGGTTTGGAATGCGCTGCCTGATGCCCAAGACATTGTTTTACAATGTAACAAGTTTCGAGATAAATGTTTTAGCTTAAAACATTTTTTAAAGCCTATCATAGTGGAAAGGTACATGCAGGCCCAAATAAAGCATATTTTTTTCTGATTTACATTTTCATTACATATTAAAAGTTAGAAGACTCTCAAAGTCAGGAAGTTTCTCTACAATTAATCATTTCACATCAAAGCACTCTGAGTGACTTTGTTTACATCCGAAAGATTGAATTATACAGAAATTCTGACCAACTGGTGGAAGTCCCCTTTAGCTGCAAAAAAAAAGAACAATGCTGAGTTGACTCTGAATGTTATATATGTCTGTTTTTAATATAGTGTTTAATTTTAATATAATTTTTTTTTTAAGTTTTTTTTGTCATGTCATTACACTCTTGAATAATTTATGCCTATTGACATTGTCTTTGGTACAGCATCACTGCTTTTAATTTAGAATTTGTTAACTTTTGTCTGCTCGCTGAACATTATTACACCTTATACAATAAACGGTGCACTCATTTCAGTCATGGATGTATGTGTAAATGTTCACATGAAAGGATGCCTGTATGTCTGTGTATGTGTTGAAGAATTATGTCATCTTTAGCTACTATGTTACCAAAGACAAAGGTCTTCAACGTGTAAACACAGTTGGTGAATAAAGCTTGATTCTAATTCTTTATCCACATATAAATATAGTGAAATGAGTGATCAAAATAACTCTAAAAGCTTTCTTTTGCCATTAATAGCAATTCCTACTATTTGTTGCAATTCCTTTGTCCCACTTTACCTTTCCATTTCCATGTTTAATTTCATAGAAAATAAATAGCAAAGGAAACACCTGGTAATTATATTTTTATCTTTTTTTTTTCAAAAAGTGAACATCAGAAACGTCATCTCTAATGGGCATGGCCCCATTGGCTAAACTTCAAAATATTCTCAGTCCTAACAACAGCTGTGCACTCCCAGCTCTAGTTCAGATGACCACTCGCACCCTGGCTATGAAGAGTGCGGCAGCAGCATCCTCAAATTCCCTCGCGTCCATGGTTGGGCCCTCCTGCTGCTCGCCAGCGCCACGCACATCGGCCATGGCCTGGGCCAGCTTGGCAGGAGAGATCTTGGCACTGGCCTCCAAAAAACGTGCAGAATCAGCTCCGTGAGAGGTGTCCAGTGCCTCCTCCAGGGTGGCCAGGACAGCACGGCACAACGACCTCTCTGCTGGCCGCTCAGGGCGACTGGCCACGGCTGCGTACAGGCACTGGGACTTGCGGATGTAGTCAGCGAATGCAGTACAGGTCTGCACACCCTGCCGGAACAGCTCGAAGGGTACAGCTTCATAGTCATGGCAACGGATTCGGCGGAGCAAGGGGGCAGCCGTGGTGCCCGACAGGCCACCTTCACTGCACAGGCACTGCAGCATTTCAGTGTAGATGCGGCCTTGGACGCCACCGGGGACACGCTGAATGGAGCCACACTGGGTCAGCAAGTCATAGGCCAGACGGATGTTGTTGTTGAAGGCGGATCTGAAGCAAAAAACAGAAAATATGCAGGTAAAGTCTCTAAATCTACAAAGCTTCTTTCTGGCCAAGCCACCTGCAAAGTTCACTAGGTAAGAATGTACCAAATCTCAAACAATAGAGTATCAAACAATTAAAAAGTTAATGTTGTATAGAAAATAAAAAATGTACTGATAATACAAACTCTCAGCAGTCTCTTATTTACCATCTTTTATGTAAGTCACTGTCAATGATAAATTCATAGATTAATTAACTGTACTAAAAATAAACATATTTAAAACAAAAAACTAAAATAATAAGTTAGTTACAGTTAATGCTTTGTAGTATGAGACTCTACTGTGCATTGTTTCATTAGTTTCTGGAGAAAATGGAAACATACTATGACAGAAACTTCACAGAAGGCTATCACACAAAGTTACTGCATGAAATGGTTTTGAATATGTTGCCTGATGCCTGCGACATCAATACAGTTTTACAATAATTCCGAGATAAATGTTTCAGCTTAAAACACATTTTTAAAAAGTCTATCATAGGGGAAAGGAACATGCACGACATTACAGGATGAAACGGTGCCCAAATAAAGCATCATTTTTCCTGATTTACATTTTCATCATTGCATATTAAAAGTCACTTAAAACATTTTTTAAAGCCTATCATAGTGGAAAGGTACATGCAGGCCCAAATAAAGCATAATTTTTTCTGATTTACATTTTCATTACATATTAAAAGTTAGAAGACTCAAAGTCAGGACGTTTCTCCACAATTAATCATTTCACATTAAAGCACTCTGAATGACTTTGTTTACATCCGAAACAGATGTTATACAGAAATTCTGACCAACTGGTGGAAGTCCCCTTTAACTGCACGCAAAAGAACAATGCTGAGTTGACTCTGACCGTGGGTTTAATTAACTGTTACAGTACTGAATTCATGGTAGCATATCATTGATACACTGTGTTGAATGATCGTTATTTAAAAAAGTTTGATAGTGAGTGGCACATTACATGAATAGAGTTCAATTTATGTCCCATTACCTTTTTAAAGCAATAAAGTGACTGTTGTTGCCTTTTTGTGAAAAGTGATCTGTACTTTGTTAAATAACATTATTAAAAGTAGCACTAAATTATGCAAAAACACATAAGATGTCTATAATCCACTTTTTAAATGGTAATTTTGAGCTTTCCGGTATGCTTCTGTATTAAAATCCTTCAGTAACACCACAATTATAGTGTTATTTGGTTAATTTCCAAGCAATTTAAGCTTTAAATCATTTTTACCTATTAATTTATTTCATTTAACAAATGTATTTTACCCTGTGTCATATATTTTATGTACAACCATGCTACCACCATAAAAAAATAAAGACAGAGACAAGTCAGTCTTCTGATTCTATTTTCTCAGGTGACACACAAAAAACTGATTTGGCTGCAGGATTAATCATTCAAGCTTTTTACCATAAATACCGTTAGAAAAAAGAATATATACATATTTATTTTTTCCATTTACGTAAACTATATGGCTATCAGTAGTTAGCAAACAACATGTGCACCATGACACTCTAACCACTCCAGTTCCACTAGTTCGCATCACTGTTTCTTTCAACCCTGTTACCCATTTTTTTTACCTTCAATTATATTTAAATTAAAACAGCTAGAAAAAAAAGGTTTTTAATAAAACATTTGGATCAAAACATATTTTAGATGTTTCATTTTGCTTTACAATCAGCTGAATGGGGAATATGATCTCTACATTCAACCATATACTGTCACCCAGGATTCATGCCTGTTATTTAGTCATTTTTGGTCTTAAAACATTTCATTTATTAGATTATGTTACCAGGAATGTCAATTTAGTAATAGAAATTACTGCCTTTTTTAGAAAGAAAAAACTCTAAAGGCTTTGAAGTAATATAAGTAATACAAGAAGTAACAAAAGAAATACACAAAACACAATAAATCTTTGGATTTTTGTGTATTTCAATTAGCACATGCTCCTAAATGACATTTAAATTAAATTGGGTTGCAAAAAATGCTATTTCAGAGAAAACGGCTTATGTCTGATCTGACAGCCTGAGGTGGGCAGACAGCTTTTTATCTGAACGTTAAGCCCTTAATTAGATTTACACTTCTTCAGAAACGCCAGTGAAAAAGCACATTTTTAAAAGTTTCGAGGCCTAAAATGAACTCTTCACTATATTAAACGCACCACCTTCATTTTAGCGTCTCAGTGAATTTTTGGATGAAGGATATCAGCACGGAGGAGGTGTTTGTGAATATGTGGGAGATAACGTTGGTATATTAATGGTACCTCTGTGAGTGATGGGCCAGGCTGAGATGCCACAGAGCTCTGCTGAGCTGCTGCTGCTCCTCCACCGTGTTCTCCTGCGGCTCTCCTCCATCTCCTCCTCCTCCCCCCACTGGCCCGCTCTCCGACTCCGAGGCCAGGTTACTAAAGTGTTCAGCGAGGAAACCTATGGGATCCTCCGACCTCGCCTCCACCAGCTTCAGCAGGGCGTCTCGGAGCAGCACCCCGACCCCGGCCTGCGAGAGAAACTCTTTATCACTCTCGGATTTCACGGATTTGGAGTCAGGCATCACCGTACCGCCCCCGGAGCGCCTCTTCTCCGCCATTGTAACGCGGTTCTTTCGGTTTAAACCTTAACTAACCTTTAACACGACGCAGTCATTCATTATGATAGCTGAAATAAGCTTTAAAGAGTGAAGTAAATTAGCTTGTTTTGTAAGTTAGCATGCGAGATAGCCGTACCACTGCAGGCGAGCTAGTCGTGTTGCTATGGGAGCCGGAAACAAGCGCATGCGCACTATTAAAGGCCAAGTGCCAAAGCCTACATAGTAGAGAGATGAAGACCTGTAGCTAATTTATATCAAAATATCGTATATATTTTATGACTAAATACCAAACGTTGTTTTCATAACACATTTATATCATTATCCTGAAACTCTAAAGTCCAGGAAACATTGTTCATTTTGTATTCCTTG
Source organism: Pygocentrus nattereri (assembly GCF_015220715.1). Taxonomy (NCBI): domain Eukaryota; kingdom Metazoa; phylum Chordata; class Actinopteri; order Characiformes; family Serrasalmidae; genus Pygocentrus; species Pygocentrus nattereri. Next base: position 15,049,590 of record NC_051229.1, on the reverse strand, counting down.
TTTTTGTGTCCTTTGATGCTGTCTCATTGGTGTGAACTGAGCTGTGTTAAAATACACTATGTCGAAGTGTATTTTCCCAAGTGTAATCTTACATTAAACACCCAATATCTTTCATTTTCTTGCATTTCACTTTTTTCTAAGGCTCTCTTATGACAGATTGTATTAACCAAAACACTTAAAATTAATTTTTATATGACTATTTCCCAACCTTTCTTTATTTTTTAGAAATAACCAGATTGTTTTTATTAACTTTAAGACTGGACCTCTGTTCTGAGTGGCTAAACTGTATTGTGCCCCATTCAAAAAGGAGTATAGTACAGGCTGAAACGCTTCAGTGTTCAAAGCAAGCTGTTTTTCATATGGAATGTGTGGACTGGGAGGTGAACAGTGCGTTTTGAAACTTTAACAAAGTTGACGTTACATGAACCTCTAAAAAAGCATTTATTCTCCAATATATAGGCCCTTTCATGTAGTCCATTTCACAGAGATGTATCTCATTCTTTTACACTTAAATGCTCAGTAATATATGGGTCATTCCACTAGAATGGTTCAAATTGGACTTTGACATTTTCAAATTTTTTGCTTAAATGTATCATTGATATGTATACCTCACAGTCAAACATGTAACGGGGTTGAGTGTGACGGGGTTGTGATTTTTGCACAAAATGGCCGCTGCTCTACATACTGTATAATAGAGAGAGAGCACATGGCATGCATGAAATTCAAAATTAGCATATAGTTTTGAAATAAAAAAAACTTTTTTTATAAGTAATATTTTTCTATCTTTTTTTCATGTGACGGTGTTGAGTCACTGAGTTTGGCGACCACAATATCACAAGATAAATGACCAAAATTAAATAAAAGAAGGAAGCCACTTGCCTGTCTTTACTGTCCTATTGTCCAAAAGACTTGAGTGATGTCACTTCTTGATGTATATGGATCATATGGATCATACCATTGTTTTTGTGGGGGAGATTCATTTGTGTTACGGGGTTGAGGGGTTACTTAGGTACAGAACTAAATAATGTGATTTTAATAAATAATTATCAATTAATTTTGAAAAATAATATCACAAACAATTAAACACAGACAGTTGTTTAGGTTGACATCAAAATATATGGACTTTTTTATAGTTGTATTTGGTATATTCTAAGTATACTTTCGTTGAAGGCCATGAGGGACATGACAAAATAGGTGGTGTCAGCAAAAATAAATAAATAAACAAAGTTCTAGTTAAAATATAGATTTTTGTGACCCAGTAGATAAAATACACCTAAAGAGGAGATGAGGACTCCAAATTTCCATGGAATGACCCATATATATATATATATATATATATATATATATATATATATATATATATATATATACACTGCTCAAAAAATAAAGGGAACACTTAAACAACACAATATAACTCCAAGTAAATCAAACTTCTGTGAAATCAAACTGTCCACTTAGGAAGCAACACTGATTGACAATCAATTTCACAGCTGTTGTTCAAATGGAATAGACAACAGGTGGAAATTATTAGCAATTAGCAAGACATACTGAATAAAATGGCAGTTAGTAGTGCAGCTCATCGGCAGCTCATTAGGCAGGTACTGCAGCTCATCCAGGATGGCACATCAATGCGAACTGTGGCAAGAAGGTTTGCTGTGTCTGTCAGTGTAGTGTCCAGAGGCTGGAGGCGCTACCAGGAGACAGACCAGTACACCAGGAGACATGGAGGAGGCCATGGAGGAGGAGCAGGAGGAGCACTGCCAGAGCCCTGCAAAATGACCTCCAGCAGGCCACAAATGTGCATGTGTCTGCACAAACGGTTAGAAACCGACTCCATGAGGATGGTATGAGGGCCCAACGTCCACAGATGGGGATTGTGCTCACAGCCCAACACCGTGCAGGACGCTTGGCATTTGCCAGACAACACCAGGATCGGCAAATTCGCCACTGGCGCCCTGTGCTCTTCACAGATGAAAGCAGGTTCACACTGAGCACATGTGACAGACATGACAGAGTCTGGAGACGCCGTGGAGAGCAATCTGCTGCCTGCAACATCCTTCAGCATGACCGGTTTGGCAGTGGGTCAGTAATGGTGTGGGGTAGCATTTCTTTGGAGGGCCGCACAGCCCTCCATGTGCTCGCCAGAGGTACTGAGATGAGATCCTCAGACCCCTTGTGAGACCATATGCTGGTGCGGTTGGCCCTGGGTTCCTCCTAATGCAGGACAATGCTAGACCTCATGTGGCTGGAGTGTGTCAGCAGTTCCTGCAAGATGAAGGCATTGAAGCTATGGACTGACCCGCCCGTTCCCCAGACCTGAATTCGATTGAGCACATCTGGGACATCATGTCTCGCTCCATCCACCAACACCACATAGCACCACAGAATGTCCAGGAGTTGCTTTAGTCCAGGTCTTGGAGGAGATCCCTCAGGAGACCATCCGCCATCAGGAGCGTGCCCAGGCGTTGTAGGGAGGTCATACAGGCACGTGGAGGCCACACACAATACTGAGCCTCATTTTGACTTGTTTTAAGGACATTACATCAAAGTTGGATCAGCCTGTAGTGTGTTTTTCCACTTTAATTTTGTGTGTGACTCCAAATCCAGGCCTCCATTGGTTAATACATTTGATTTTCATTGATTTTTGTGTGATTTTGTCAGGACATTCAACTTTGTACATTCAATGAATGTTTCATTCATTCAGATCTAGGATGTTATTTGAGTGTTCCCTTTATTTTTTTGAGCTGTGTGTGTGTGTGTGTGTGTATATATATATATATATATATATATTACATACAGTACTGTGGACTTGGAACACTTCATTTAATTTCCTATTGAAATTGACTCAGAATTTAAGTGAATTTAAGTAAGTTCTTCATTTTCAAGAGATATTTCTAACATAAGATTCGTTATTCCTTATGTACTTGTGTAAGAGAGAGGGAAGTCAAGGGAAAATTTGAAAAACAGGATTTTCCAAAACTACAAAAAAGTCTTGAAAGATAAAGAAAAATGACTCCCTAAAAACTGTGCAAGACCTTGTAGACCACCAAAACTGTCACGGTCAAATAAACAACTCATAGCTTTCATCTTAAAGAGAGAGGAGAAAATCAGGCTCCACTCTTGCTTCAGATCTGAAAAAATCCACAGGTGTTTTTGACCATCCTTCCACTGTGAGAAGACGAGTCAGCGCTATGAGACTGAAAGGATGTGTAGAAATGTAGTTGTGTGAAGCCCAGACACCACTGAATGTATGAGATTACTTGAATCATTAGAGGCAGAAAATTTCCCTGTAGATTTATTTGAAAAACTAAAAGCAAGTCTTCAAAAAAAGAATGGAAGCTGTAATAAAGGCAAAGTGTGCACACAGTAAATACTGACATTATATTTAGTTGTTGAGATTATTTTGGAATTTTCTGTTAAATGTTTGTTGCTTTATGCTGATGTTAAAAAAAAATCAATAACTTGTACGTAATGACAGCTTTGACTGGAAATGAAATGGTCACCTCTCACTTTTGCATAGTACTTTATCACAGTTACAACCAAACAGAACTAAATCAGTTGTCTATGAAACAGATTCACTGTTCTTCTAGATAGTTTTATATATATATATACACACACACATACACACTATATTGCCAGAAGTATTCGTCTGCCTTCACACGCATATGAACTTGAGTGACATCTCATTCTTACTCCACAGGGTTTACCCTTAGCAGCTATAACAGCTTCAACTCTTCTGAGAAGGCTTTCCACGGGGTTTAGGAGTGTGTTTGTGGGAATTCTTGACATTCTTCCAGAAGCGCATTTGTGAGGTCAGACGAGAAGGCCTGGTTCAGCTTCCACTTTAATTCATCCCAAAGGTGCTCTTTGTCAGAGGTCAGAACTCTGCAGGCCAGTCAAGTTCTTCCACACCAAACTCATTCATCCATGTCTTTATGGATCTTGCTTTGTGCACTGGTGTTCAGTCATGTTGGAACAGAAAGAGATCATTCCCAAACTGTTCCCACAAAATTGGGAGCATGACATTGTCCAAAATGTCTTGGTACTGAAGCCCAAATCCTGAAAAACAACCTCACACCATAATCCCCCCTCCACCAAACTTTACACTAAGCACAATGCAGACAAGTACCGTTCTCCTGGCAACCGGTAAACCCAGACTTGTCCATTGGATTGCCAGATGGAGAAGCGTGATTCATCACTCCAGGGAATACGTCTCCACTGCTCTAGAGTCCAGTGGCGGTGCTTTACATTACTGCATTCGACACTTTGCATTGCGATTGGCGATGTAAGGTTTGCATGTAGCTGTAAGAAACCCATTCCATGAAGCTCTCTACACTGTTCTTCAGCTAATCTGAAGGCCACATGAAGTTTGAGTTCTGTAGTGATTGACGCTGCAGAAAGTTGGTGACCTCTGCACACCATGCGCCTCAGCATCCGCTGAATCTGTGCTGTCATTTTATGTGGCCTACCACTTTGTGGCCGAGTTGTTGTCGTTCCCAATCACTTTCCATTTTGTTATAATTCCACTGACAGTTGACTGTGGAATATTTGACAGCGAGGAAATTTCACGATTGCACAGGTGGCATCCCATCACGTTACCACGCTGGAATTCACTGAGCTCCTGAGAGTGACCCATTCTTTCACAAATGTTTGTAGAAGCAGTCTGCATGCCTAGGTGCTTAGTTTTATACACCTGTGACCATGGAAGTGATTAGAACACCTGAATTCAGTGATTTGGATGGGTGAGTGAATACTTTTGACAATATAGTTTACACACACACACACACACACACACACACACACACACACACACACACACACCAAAGGGTTCTCCATAGAGTGTTTATGGTTTGATATAGAAACAATTCCTTTTCTAAAGAATGAACCATCATTTTTAAGTGTGTATAGAAGAACTGGGTTTTTGTCAATCTTCATACAGTAAAGTCCATTAAAAGAACAAAAGTCAAATGGGGTACAAAGTTAGGGTTAGACACTCAGACAAAAATGTACCAGTACAGGAATAAAAATAGCATTATGGTTGATTTCTTTTATGACAATTTGAGAATTGCCCATTTCATTTATTTAATTTTTACTTATTTAAAACCTAAACCCAAAACACCTTTTAAAAAATTACATTCCAACTTGCAGCAAACTCTTAAACAAAACACTAACAATGAAACCATATAGTGAACATTATAATACAGTGAACATATATTTTTTTAACTGAGCATTGGTTCTTTAGCCAAGTTAGTGCATGCCATCTTAAACTAATGGCTCAAACAATACCTTAAGTCACCAAAAATAATTTAAAGTATGACCACTAAAAGTCATGATTTATAAAACACAAAGATCAGGCAATAGTTTTTATCTTTGGATTATTTTCATTCACATGGACTCCGTTACTTGGAACACGGTGGTAACCATTGGTAAGTCTGGCATCCTTTGTGAGTATGTCATTGTAGATTGGGTTGTCAAGGTGATGCATGAAGCTGTTCTTCATTTTGTGCTCTAGCTGCATATGGTTCTGAGGTGGGAGTCCAAGGCACGCCCTGTTTGGCAAAAAGTAACAAAGAAAATTAATATCGGTCAAAACAACGCAGCATTTTTTAAAACCACAATGTGAAAAGCGAACTACTGTTTTCGGTATATGGCACTGAAATGTATTAACGAATAAATGAACTGTCTTGTACCTCATGATATTTTCAATGCAGGCTCGCTGGCGGAAGAAGGCGTTGACCACTGGTGCCCCTGTTGGTACAAGTGGGGCCTTGCAGAGGAAGCTGAGGATGGATAGGACACTGTGGAAGGACTGGAAGGCTGTGTCCTCTTGTGTGCAAAACATGATTCTCTGACACAGCTCAGTCAGGATGACCAGGTCCAGGATGATCGGGCTGGCCAACAGGGAGTCCTGAAAAAAAAAAAAAAAAAAAAAAAACACAGTAAGTAGTTAGATTCTTCTTACAAACCCAACTCAGGTTTCAAAAGGCAAGGGCATGAGTATACAGACTTGGCTTCTCACTGGAAAAGTTTTATTAAATCAGAAGACTCAAATGAACACGGTTCAAATGAAGATCTGTATTTTGAAGTATTTACAGTTAAACTGATTTCTATAATTAATTTCCACAATCGTTAGAATAATTCTATAACTTCTAAAAACAACTTAAGTATAATGTATTAATTCCTCAGTAGTGTGTGCATGGCAATGGGTCCCCAAGACTGGAGTCAAAAACCCTTCCCCTACTGCATATACTGTTTCATGAAACATTTTTCTACATTATTTTTCACATGTAGCTCATTGTAATCCTGTGGAAAACATTCTAAACATTTACATGATACCACTTTTGTGTATGTAAATGAAAGAGGATATACGATTTAAGTTGGATACAAAATTCTTTGGTTGTTTACATTTTTTATATTTTTGCCATGTTTCATTTCTTGACACAAACAAATGTAAAATGATGCAGACTTGAGCCTGTTGGTACTGAATGTACAGGTAATTCTTTATGTAAATAACTGATGAATGATGTAAATATCTAATTATAGTAAAGTAACAGTAAACTTGAGGCTTCTTATGGTAAAATCAACACTAGATGGCATTGCAGACCAGCATAAACACTTTACTGTCACTACACATTATCTTGTGCTATGCTGGCTCCACTCCAAGGTATCCCTTTGACTTGCAGCTGCTATCTAAAATATTTTTGAACTGTTTAGTGTTACACAGGACACTGGCTGCTTGACAGAAAATCAAGAATCAACATCAACCTCTGCTATTCCAGAGCACTCCAACTGGATGAATGTCTTGTGCTTCAAGTCCAAAGAAGTACAACCCCAATTCCAGTGAAGTTGGGACGTTGTGTAAAACATAAATAAAAACAAAATATGATGATTTGCAAATCCTTTTCAACCTATATTCAATTGAATACACTACAAAGACAAGATATTTAATGTTCATATTGACAATATTATCATATTGTTTTTTGCAAATATTCACTCATTTTGAATTTGGTGCCTGCAACACGTTCCAAAGAAGTTGGGACAGGGGCAACAAAAGACTGGGAAAGTTGAGGAATACTAAAAAAAAAAACCCACCTGTTTGGAACATTCCACAGGTGAACAGGTTAACTGGGTTAAAAGGGAGCATCCTTGAAAGGCTCAGTTATTCACAAGCAAGGATGGGGCAAGGTTCACCACTTAGCCACAGCGGATCATCTGCCTCCATCTTGCCCTATCCATTGCCTCCTCTACTTTCACACCAACCATCTCCATGTCCACCTTCATTACATCCATAAACCTTCTCTGAGGTCTACCTCTTCTCCTTCTACCCGGCAGCTCCATCTCCAACATTCTTTGCCCAATATATCCACTATTCCTCCTCAAAACATGTCCAAACCATCTCAACCTGGCCTCTCTGGCTTTATCTCCAAACTGCTCCACCTTCACTGTCTCTCTGATCTGATAATTTCTAATCTTGTCCAGCCTTGTCACTCCCAACGAAAATCTCAGCATCTTCACCCCCGCCACCTCCAGCTCAGCCTCCTGTCTTTTAGACAGAGCCACAGTCTCCAAACCATACATCATAGCAGGACGCACTACTGTCTTGTAAACCTTCCCTTTCACTCTTGCTGCTATCCTTCTGTCACACATCAGCCCTGACATCCGTCTCCACCCACTCCATCCTGCCTGCACCCTCTTCTACACCTCTTTTCTACACTGTCCATTGCTCTGGATGGTTGACCCAAGATATCTGAAGTCATCCACCTTTACGACCTCTACTCCTTGCATCTTCACCTTTCCACCCGCCTCCCTCTAACTCACACACGTGTCTTATCTCTACTGACCTTCATTCCTCTCCTCTACAGTGCAAACCTCCACCTCTCCAGATTCTCTTCCACCTGCTCTCTACTCTCACCACAGATTACAATGTCATCTGCAATCATCATGGTCCATGGAGCCTCCTGCCTGACCTCATCTGTCAACCTGTCCATCACCACTGTAAACAAGAAGGGGCTCAAAGCTGATCCCTGATGTAACCCTATCTTCACCTTGAAACCATTTGTCACTCCAACTGCACACCTCACCACTGTCTCACTATCCTCATACATGTCCTGCACCACCCTAACATACTTTTCAGCTACACCTGACTTCCTCATACAGTACCACAGTTCCTGTCTTGGCACCCTATCATATGCCGTCTCTAGATCCACAAAGACACAATGTAGCTCCTTCTGACCTTCTCTGTACTTCTCTACCAACACTCTCAATGCAAAAATTGCATCTGTGGTACTCTTTCTGGGCATGAAACCAAACTGCTGCTCACTGCTCTGGACCTCTTGCCTTAGCCTTGCTTCAACAACTCTTTCCCATACCTTCAAGGTGTGGCTCATCAACTTATACGCCTTCCTCCTCTCCTGTTTGATGGTCTTCGACCTACAGTAGTCCAATTTCCACCGGCACCCTGCTGGTCAACAGCACCGGAGGCGGTCGTTGTTAACCCGGGCCTTGAGCGATCCGGTATGGCAATCATATTTGTGATCCGCATGATAGTTTTGGCACAAGTTTTACACCGGATGCCCTTCCTGACGCAACCCTCACCATTTATCCGGGCTTGGGACCGGCACCAGAAGTACACAACGTACACCCCTAATGGCTGGTTTATAATCTACAGTCCATAATATCATCAAAAGATTCAGAGAATCTGGAGAAATCTCTACAAGTAAGTGGCATGGCAGAAAACCAACACTGAATGCCCCTGACCTTTGATCCCTCAGGCAGCACTACATTAAAATCCAACATCATTCTGTAACGGATATTACCACATGGGCTCAGGAACACTTCAGAAAACCACTGTCAGTGAACACAGTTCGTCGCTCCATCTACAAATGCAAGTTAAAACTCTGCCATGCAAAGCGAAAGCCATATATCAACAACACCCAGAAATGCCGCCAGCTTCTCTGGGCCCGAGCTCATCTGAGATGGACTGACGTAAAGTGGGAAAGTGTCCTGTGGTCTGACGAGTCCACATTTCAAATTGTTTTTGGAAATCATGGACGTCGTGTCCTCCGGGCCAAAGAGGAAAAGGACTGTCCGGATTGTTATCAGCGCAAAGTTCAAAAGCCAGCATCTCTGATGGTATGGGGGTGTGTTAGTGCCCATGGCATGGGTAACTTGCACATATGTGAATGCACCATTAATGCTGAAAGGTACATACAGATTTTGGAGCAACATATGCTGCCATCCAAGCAGCGTCTTTTTCAGGGACGTCAAGCCACATTCTGCACGTGTTACAACAGTGTGGCTTCGTAGTAAAAGAGTGTGGGTACTAGCCTGGCCTGCCTGCAGTCCAGACCTGTCTCCCATTGAAAATGTGTGGCGCATTATGAAGCGCAAAATACGACAACGGAGACCCCGGACTGTTGAGCAACTGAAGTTGTACATCAAGCAAAAATGGGAAAGAATTCCACCAACAAAGCTTCAACAATTAGTGTCCTCAGTTCCCAAACGCTTATTGAGTGTTGTTAAAAGGAAAAGTGATGTAACACTGTGGTAAACATGCCCCTGTCCCAACTTCTTTGGAACGTGTTGCAGGGATCAAATTCAAAATGAGTGAATATTTGCAAAAAACAATAAAGTTTATCTGTTTGAACATTAAATATCTCGTCTTTGTAGTGTATTCAATTGAATATAGTTTAAAAAGGATTTGCAATTCATCATATTCTGTTTTTATTTATGTTTTACACAATGTCCCAACTTCATTGGAATTGGGGTTGTATATGAAAAAGCACGTATATGATACTAAAACTGAGTCTAACATTAATTCCTGCAAAGTTTAAACGGAAAACATTACAAGGAAAAAATATGATGAAACATTTTTAAAATTAGACCATTAATTTGGCCTAATATTCTGATGAGCAAGTGTGACTGACAGTTCTCAAACATTCCCACCCTGCAACGCTAGTGAAGCAGAACTAAACACAGTTGTAACATATTAAAAGAAGGAAAGTTTCTTATTCACTTGACTACTGGATGTGCATTAAGGGAATGTTTCTCTCTCAGGTATGCTTGCTAGTCTAGCTTCTGTTAGTCATTAAATTTAATGCAGCGAGTTTCCCCGACCTGAACAGAGAGAGAAAAGTTGTTGGGGAACAGTTCTGTGAAAGCTGCGTGGGCAGCACAATCCACATCAGCATTGTGGACATTGTAAAGTTATTCACAGGGCATACTTGGTACATGTATATTGCTTGCCCATAAGATACAGATTAACCTGAGAAACAAGCGAGATTTCGGTTCTTTCAAGCTTTAAGCTGTCAAGCTTTTGTGAGAAAGCTTGGTTTGTGAAATGCCTCCAAGAGATTGCATGGTTGCATCTACTGACCCAAATCATAGGTATGTGTACTTTTTCTCATTTAGGAAATGGGCTTGCTGTCCCACCATAACAAACAAGATGGTTTGTTTGGTTCGTCATTCAGCTAAGAACTTACCTCACAGGTGTTGTGCAGGGCAATGGTGTTGGTGCCACCCATCATTATCTCTGAAGTATACTCATCCATCGCCCTTTTACTGTCTCCCACACAGGGAACATACTTAATCACCACCTAGTCACAAATGATACAGCACAACTCAAAAAACATGTCAAGAGCCCATCCATCAACAGAAAGTCATAGACAAAGTTTTTCTAACAGAAAATAAGTTATTATATCCTCTACAGAGGACACATTTTCTAAGGCACAATATAGTTTACAATAGGTTTATTTGCTGAATTTAAGATGCTGGAAAATAATAAAGCAGCACATAAGTTACAGCACATTTTATCTTTTATGTTTTCTTTTACTTCCTATCTAATATGTTAAAAAGCAGAAATAGTGCACTAAAATCTGTAGAAAATGGCATTTGCAATGACTGTATACTGAATCAGTGCTACAGCACTTTTCATTATAATCTCTATCTGCAACATCTGTAGCATAGCATGGAATAACAGCACCTGCCCACTGGCGTCCATTATAATTAAGTTTTAACTTCATCGGTTTTCTGTCCTTTTACTACAGCCAAACGTCAAAATTACTGTCTGCAATAATCAAAAGAACAATACAGATGGGGCAGATAGAGATTAGACTGAGAATCACTGGAAAATTACTTTTACACTTAAACTACACCTGCCCTCTCAGACATACTTCCATTCTCTGTAAAACAAGGGCAATAAAACTGCCAAATACTCATCCACTTCACCACACTCTATTACTTATGTACAGAGCGCACATATAAAGTAGTTTATAAAATGTATCGTGTGAATTATTTCTAAAGCAACAGGCACAAATGCCATTTAAAAAAAAAAAAACAACACCAAAAACTGACTGTTCACTTCCATGCCATATACACTTACACAGTGGTCAGGTTTCTCCCCAGGCTTGTAGAGCACAGGGTTAGATTGCACCATGTCGTCCACCACATTGCTCTTGGAAATCTCCTTAGAGCGGAACTGCTGGGGTGCAGAGAGATTCATGCCATCGTTATTCCCCAGATGATTGTAGCTCACAATGGAGGTCGGCTGCAGAGAAGATGACAAAGTGAATGATTACTAAAAATGTAGCATCCTGAAAACGTACAATTTTACAGTTACACTGACAGTCTGACATGATTAAGTGCTTTAATCTGGTTAACATGTTTAGAGTTTTTTTTTTTTTTATTTGTTCTAATGTTTAAATGCATTTACTTGATTACATAGCAAGTTGCATAATGAATCACATGTAAATTTACAATCTTTACTGACATGAAATTTTGACTTCTGTCTGTTTTAAGTCAAGCAACAACAAAAAACAAAAAACTATGCACAATAACTATCAAATTCAAATTATAATATCTTCTACTGACAAACAAAAATATGGTACATTTAGAATCTACACTTGTGACAATTTGTTATTAATTTGTTATTCTCAACAATAACTGACTTCTAAGAGTCAAACCGTTTCTCAGGCAGAATTTTTTATTTGGTTCCATTTCTAAATTTCAGTACACATTTCAGTTTGTGTGCAAAATATTAAACTTATGCAAAGCTACAATCACTTACCTTGATGCCTGAACTGACTAGAAAATCCACCAGAACGGACTTCAGTTTCGTCTGGCCTGATTTAAAGTCATCTCCGCCTATGAAAACCCCATGCTGAATAGCCAGTTCCACTGCCCCCGGCACAAAGGTGTTCTGAGGGGAGCCATTGATGTAGGCACAGCCTTCCTGAATACTAGCCACTGCAAAGAGTGTGGATGGAGATACCTCTCCTCCAGTCTATGAGGAAGAAGAGATTGCAGGAAGAAAAAAAAAAGAAAAAAGTGTGTTCAGATTATTTGTATGAAATTATTACTCAGTAATGCAGCCCTAAGACATTTAATTGAAACAACGATTGAATAGTAAATAGTATCAGTTTTCAGCCAGTAATGATGTTCATTTTGTTGCAGTTACCTCATCATTTCCACAATGGTAACATAATGTAACATGGATATTTTATGTAGTTAAACAGGTGAGAGTATGACTAAAAGCATATTTTCTATATATTTTCTCCATAGCAATACTATACTTTTCATACTAACCTATGAATTAATGTATTATGTCAATGAATTCACATCTGTTTTATTTCAATCACCCTTTCAGTGACTGTGAGCACCATATTGAAGCATATAGTTAACTCACAGTGAGAGATCATCAGGCATAGCCTTCACAGAGCAGGGTTAGTTTTAACAAAGTGTTATAATAAAGTCTGTCAAGGGAGACACTGGGAGAATTCCATGTGCCCCACATAAATTCAAAAGTTTTTTTTTTTAATACACAAATATCAGATTGTCTCCATTTGTAATAGAGATGTGTATGTTGCTTAAAAATGATACATTTTGATCAAATACTTTTTTAAATATCAAATTGGCAGGCTGTGCCCCACTCTCCCTCACATTACATATAAGTATTTTTCTGTGTCATTTTGGACACACAATGGTTTAAAAACATGGTTTTACAAGGTTTTGATATGGCAACAAAACATGCTTATTGGTCATTAACGTACACCAAGTGGTTTAGGAATGATAAATCCAACAAAAACTGTGGTTTAAGATGGGAAAACTACAAGTTATTAGCCAAGAATGAAGGCGAGGCAGGGTGCAAAAATGTCTTTGTCTTCAGGAATCATGGCTACCATGTCTTACCAGGGAACTCCCATTTCTATTTTTACCACATATTAGAACCATATTAACTCTGATTCCAACAAAAGCCTGCATGCCACAATCGCAGATTATAACGCGGTGACTATCCAAGTAATTTACAGATTAACTAATTAAATTATCAAAATAACGTTTTTGAAAATCTGCAATGAATTTGAACTAAAACTATATAAAGCCGTTTACAGATTCTGAAACATATGGAAAAAAGAAGACCCAATTATTTCTGCAAAAATGACATGCGTTTTGTAAGTTCATTATAGTTAACAGAATCATAATGCTTGTTGTATTTAAACTCTGCACAAATTATAGTATTACTCTTCATGTTAAAGTATTGGTTGGACACAGGAGGGTTAAAATCTTGGAACAGCCAAAAGAAAATTCACCCATCAGGTTATTCACCAATCATTACATTATTTAGAAAGAGATATTTTATTGATCCCAAAGGAAATTTAGCAGCCAGTAGCAGACACACAACACTGTACAGTAACCATAATAAGGGTGTAGACATATAACAAGTATACCAAATCCTATCTACAGGCATATATACAAATAGAAATAATAAAATCTGTGCTAATACCTATAACCTGAGATGAGAGATGCAGTGCAATAATGGCTGTACAAGAATTTACAGGTAATGGCACATAATGACCATACTGAATGAATAAATGAATTTGTGCATTTATTGTACCAAATACAGTGTCTAGTGTCCAGATGTGCAAGATGTGCAATGAGGTATGCAGAAAGTGCACTATGTGCAGCACGCTGTCTATATGTGCAGATGAATAGAGAAACGAGATAAGCATGAGATTCAGATTCAGTCCTCCTCTCTCCCTCCACCCTTCTCTGCTGGGCCCATCTTCAAGAGTTGAAGAGCCTGATGGCTCTGGGGACCTCCTGAATCTGTCGGTTGAGCAGCTCTGTGACAGCAACCTGCCACTAAACATGCTCCTCCTGTCCATGAGCTTGTCCAGTCGCATCTCGTCTCTCCTTTTTATGCTTCCTCCCCTGCACACCACAGCATTTAAAAAAAAAAAAGAAAAGACAGCTGCCTTCCATGGTCTGATAGAACAACTGCAGGAGCTTCCTACAGATGTTAAAGGACCTCAGCCTCCTCAGGAAGTAGAGCCTGCTTTGACCCTTCCTGTACAGGATGTCGGTGTTGGCTGACCAGTCCAACCCATCATCCAGTTGCAGCCCGAGATACCTGTAGGTCATTACCCTCTCCACTTCAACCCCCCCCAATAGAGACTGGCTGTGTGGGTGGTCTAACCCTGCAAAGGTCCACTACTATCTCCTTGGTCTTGGCAGTGTTCAGAAGCAGGTTTTTCCCATGGCACCACTCCGCAAAGTCCTTCACAAGGGTCTTGTACTCCTCCTCCTCCTGCTCCCCCCTTACACAAGCCACAATGGCAGGATCATCCGAAAACAGGTAGACCAGGTTGTGGTCAGATTTTCCCAGAGGGGGCAGGGGTGTGGTGACGTATGCATCCTTCACATTGGCATAAAGCAGATCAATTGTCCTGTTCTTCCTGGTGGGGTAGTCTACATACTGGTAAAAAGATGTGAGCACTGAGTCCAGTGTAACATGATTAAAATCACCAGAGATGGCAATGAAAGCTTCATGGAGCTGGGGCTGCAGTCTCGCGATGGTAGCATGTATGATGTCACACGCCATCTCAGTGTCCGCGCGAGATGGAACGTAACCAAACAAAGAGCAATGGCATGTGATGGCTACCCTAGGGACATAATAGGGACGAAGACTTACTGCCATAACTTTAATATCCCAACTGCAGATTATCTCCTTCACAGTCACATGTCCTGGGTTACACCATCTGATGTCAACAAAGAGCACGAGTCCCCCACCTTTGCTTTTGCAGCTCAGTTTAGCGTCCCTGTCCGCTCTCATGGTGGTGAAGCCGGGAATGTCCACGTTAGCATCGGAAATGTTGCCGGTTAGCCACGTTTCCGTGAGACAGACTACATTCCCAGTATAAACGTTGATTACAAACCAGTGCCGCTAGTTCGTCTGTCTTGTTGGCCAAAGAGCTCACATTCCCCATCACCACCAAAGGAATAGATGGTTTGTACCTCCAGCATTTCTCCATGCGCTTAGCCTTTAGCTTAGTGCCGGCTCTGCACCCCCGATAGGTCCTCCTCAGCTTCCCCGGAATGGAGTGCATTGTGCCAGCGCGACTCTTTGTTCGCAGCGCTAGCAGCTCTTCATGTTTATTTCTTTAAGTTATTTCTACCCATATGCATGAAAACAGGCTCCATGTCCTTCATACAAACAAAACCGTCACTAAAAAGTAATATACTCAAACAGAAAAAAGAAAAAGTGAAAAAACAGTACACAAAAACACAGAGCTACTGGAAAGGCTGCCACTCACAGCAGCGCCGGAAGATCAAGGTATAACCAATGGTAGAGCTAGCTTGACTAACGTCAAACTAACCCAAACATATTCAGAGAAAAATGTATTAATGTGTCTGTTACAAGCTTCAAATATCTGTACTTATCCTGAACAAACAAAAAATGTTCATGTCCATTACTAGTATTTTACACACAACCACAAGCCCATGGGTGTGCTAACAAAAAAAGCACTAACACTCATAGTTCACCACTGGTTCTAGGTATTAAATGTCTGTTACCTGGATGGTGTTGAGAAGGTTCTCTGCAGTGTCATTGACACCAGGCACAATGTCACAGAATCTCTCTGTGTTTGCAGTCCACAGCACAATCACTTTGTCCACACCACTCTTCTCCTTGAAGTCACAGATATCTCTGCGGATCTGTTCCACCTGGACACACAACCAATCAGAATAAGTTATAGCCTGCTCTCAAAATCACAAACAGGAAATGCACTCACATAGCTGGAGGCAGCATTTGCTATTTTGGTACCTGCTCTGCCTTGGTGCCTGTGAGCACATGATCAGCTCTATGCTCCTGGTTAGCAGCAATGAACTCTGGGATGTAAATGGAGGGTCTTGGTTTGAGCTTGCTCATGTGTGGACGAAGCATCTCCTGAAGGCTCCAGTCCAGAACCTGAGCACGTTCCATGGCACGTCCAAGATCCATTGAAGAGATATCCCAACCTGAGATACAAGCAAAACATTAGCACCACAAAGTCCGAAGCTGCATGTACAAATACACAAATCCTGCCAGATATAGCTATTATGGTGTGGCTGTGAACCATTTTTTTTATCTAGGCCAATTTCTAGAAGAAAGCCCAAATTTACATCTGGAGGCCTATCATCCTGCTTTGGCTTAATTCCAAGCCTTCTCTCATAGATTGGTGAGTAATGTTTAGTTTTGTAATAACCTTGATGAACTGGATCTACTCTGGAAAATTACAGAGGAGATCAGGTGTTGTAAATTTCCACTGTAGGCCAAGCCTATACTATGCACTTTGTTTTGTATGGTAATTTCCAGCACTAGTAAAACATCACGGACTCACTGAACAAACCAGTAATACTGTTTTAGTATTTATACATACAAACAATGTGACACAAAACAATAACCTTTACAATGTACTATGTCAAGAACATCATAATGTACTCATGCCAGCCTTAAACCAAAGGACTTTTCAAGCAATTTCACTGTTGTAGGCCGAATTTCCAATGTCTGAACAAAATCATTAGAGTCCTGCTTGAGTCACATTGTGCTGGAGTCGCATTGTGTAAGACGGTCAGGATGGCCGTCTTAAGTCAGTCTCAATCAACCGTGTTATAAGTATTAATTCTTGGCTCATACAAATAGTGACATGCCAGGGCAAAGAAAGAGAGGGGGAGAGAGCAAGGACGAAAATGTGTGCATGATTGCCTGACCTCTCATTAAAAAGCAAAGCTGCTGCCTAAACCTAATATTATAAACAAGCTGTTTTAGTTCACTGAGGGTGTAATGTATAGAAACATGCAGAGTACTTTAAGAATGGAGTTATTGTAGAAGCATTTTTTTTCTTCCTTTGTTTGGCTGTGTTTTACAGTGGTTTATTGTTTTTTTTTATGATTTAGTTCATAACACTGAATCAACAATGCTAAATCGCAAATAAAAATGCTTTTTCAATGATGTGCAAATTTTTAAATTAAACAAAATAGTACTTATCTTTCTTTACCATCAAATATGATGTCATTAGGGTGCACCATTGGCAGCAGATCTCTAAAAGGTACAAAGACCTCTTCCTTTGGTCCTGACCCCAAGGACACAGTAGATGCCTCCAGCAAGGAGCCACAGTAATTGGCACTCTGTGGGGCAAAAAGTGGGGAAAAAAAAAAAAAAAACCACAAGAAAGAGTGGTAAGAAACAAGTTAGACAAGAGTTTGAGTTACTTTGATGATAAAACAATAATTAAAACCATGCCAATGAATTCTCTTCTATAAAGTGGATCTGAAATTCAGGTGCTGCACTCAGGCAATACTTATATTTTACTATAACTATTACACTAACCATCAATGACCAGTCAATGACCAATGAGAGTTTAGGAGCAATAACACAGAGCTGAAGAGAAATATTTCATGTCGACACACACAGCTGTGTGCAAGCGTTTGAACTCTAAACAAATTAGATGTTTAATGAAAAAAAAATCTCTACATGGAACTTAAATAGGACACTTTCCTGCAGCTAAGTTCACAGTTTGCATTTATTTGCAGAGTATGACAAAATTTTAATTTTGAACATGCCACAATTTAATTATTCAACACATTTAATAAATTACTAGTTAGATAATGCTAAATAAGTAGTAATTATACATTAAAAAATGTGTAAAACTCTTCTCTGTCAACCCATTTTCACTTTTAAAATTAACTAAACATGAGCAAGTGGGCTTAAATTTTGCAGACAACTGTAGCTTGGTTGTTTAAGCCTTTCCTACGAATGCTATGTTAGAACTTGATGGAGGGTGCTTTACCTTGATGCCACTCTTAGTTCTCCATGTCAGGCCAAGCTTATTGGCCAGAACAGAAGCTGTGACGGTGCTGCCATTGTTGCCACCCCAACCCACCAGCATCACTCCCAGCTTGGGCACAGCTCTCTCTGTGCGAAATATGTATTCAGTAGTGCGAGGAGTCACCTACAGACCCAAAGAGAAAAGCCAAAATATGATCATAGTGAAGTTCATTTGACTAGACTGATATTAACCATTTTATTTTATCTGACTACAGTTAGGATTAAATGAACATCAGTTCTGCATACGAAAGCCCAACTGAAATACCATTAGTGGTAATGTTCACCAACTACCCTCAGGGCTTCCACTGCTCTCATTGTCATGAGGTGAATAATCACTTTGTCCCATGAAGCTAAACAGCCTTCAGAGACACACCGTTCAATGGTCAATACATTATGTGTCTTTGCAGATAAAAAAAAATGCAAAGACATTGTGTTTCCTCGCAAAATGTTTGCAATTCATCAGCAACTTTTTGAAATCCTGTGCATTTCTTCTGCATACCCTTGGAAAAGATTTGCGTTCCAACACAAAATCTACTGCATATGCAAGGAAACCCAAAATGCAAAAAAAATCCAAAATGAAATTATGAGGGAAGGCAAAACATTCGCAAAAGAAAAAAAATATTGTGAGGGAATGCAAAACATTTATACGGCATTGCAATTGCAATTTTTTTAACCAAGGTCCCCTGGGAGCTCCTTACATCAGATAGCGCTCTGTCTCACCTTTTGGAACAGGGGTCAACGACTGACTGGAATCTATTGTAGCCACTCAATTCCTATTTTTTATGTTTAAATTACGTATTTGCTGGTGGCTAATTATTCTGGGGTTTCATTGTCTCATTGATTTTTGAAGGCTTATGTATAAGAGCATGATTAAGTGGCAGAAGCTCACCGTGTATGTGCCTCCATCTGTGGACACGGAGGTGGTGTGGTAGGAGTACTGAGACTCAATATACTGCTCAGTGTACCGCACACTCGGGCTGCTGATGCGAATTTTCTCAGGCATGATTAACAACCTTCAAAAAGACAATCACAAATAAAGAGTAAAACAACCAAGCATACAGTCGGTGATGTAATATGGATACAGATTACCTCAAGTGCACCTTTCCATTATTCTGAAATGAGCAAGCGGATTAAAAGTGCGTTTTAAATGACTCCGCGCACTGTGTAGGATTATCTGATAAACGGCACACCAGTTTAAACACGCTTAACCAAGAAGTAGGTTATTGTTCGATATTTTTCTAAGATAATGTTCAAAATGAAGCCCCGCTTCCCAAACAGTTTAAGCTAATTAACTAACTAGCCCGCTGCTAAAATGAAACACTGCTGCCTGAGTTTTCAGTGTAACGTTAATGCTAACTCACCTTTCACGATGATGCAAATCTATGGTCTGGTTCTTGAAACGGTGCCCTAAAAAAGGCTTTCCTGATACTTTGCGTAGTAAAAGATGATGGAAAAAAGTCTGAACTAAACGGTTTCTACTTCCCTGTGGGGTGATGAGCGCAGGGTGATGACTACTGCTTCCTCCTCAGATGCTCCGCGTTATAGCCGCCGGTTCTAGACGTTTCCACCATTTTATTCTTCCAGATCCTGAAGCTCCGCCCACCAGCCAATGAAAAGCGAGCTCTTACAAATTCTAGAATCTTCATAAGAACCGGTCCTCAGCTCATCAGAACCGGACACGTGAGACAATTTTGTTTTTAAAGGACACATTATGTAATAAAAGGATAACAAAAAACAAGAAATAAATACTAATCAGAGGAATGCAAGCAATATGAGAACACTTCATGCTTTAAAACCCTCAGTGCATGATGTAGACACAAGGCAAAAACACTGTAACTTTGGTACAATGCAGTTGTGCAAGCACAAGTGATGTCAACTAGGGATGCTCCACAGAAGTGTGTGACCTATTACTTTGAAAAATGAGAACTTCCTACATTTTTTCTATGTTTGGATTTAAAAGGGCCATCTCCTCCATTTTCTTGTAGGGGACCACTAATAACATTTATGTACTTTTATATACTTCAAAGTTAATGTAATACATCAAACACTTTTATTCCAGAAAGCTCTGAAAATTCTAGCCTTTTGTTTGTAAAATGAGCCCAGAATTTGCTGAGCGTGCAATGTTTGTCTAATGATGTAATTGCGTGATGCATGCTGGGTATTGCAGTGAGACAACGCTGACTGATGAAAAGATGAAAAAAAATATTGTTATTATTTATAATAATAATAATAATAATAATAATGATAATAATCTGGTGAAACCTGTAAGACTATGAGATACAGATGCTGTTTTAGGCCGGAATACCCTTTTGTATTTTGTGTTCTAACCCTTCAGTACACACATTCAGTAAACATGTATTACAAGTGCAGTAAGCTACCGTTCAGGGTGTCTAATTTGCCAATGTTTTCATAAGTTTTTTAGGACCCTAATCTGCAATTTGTGGTCAAACTGGTAGGTCACTTCTAACCTGCATAACTTCAGAATGGTTTAAGGTGCAAACATGATCCACATATCAGGACATTCAGCAGACCCACCCCTAACTAGCAGGCATCTAGCAGTGATGCCAGCATCAGTGAGTAATTTGACTCCAAAACCACCAAAATTCCTTATATTATTGCTATGCCTTTTGGCTTTCACATTCCAACATGTAAGCCAATAAAAGTGCAGTGTTCCATTCAACACAATGAGTGCACGTTCCCTCTTTCCCTCAAAATCACACAAGCAGGCCCTAAAATACATTTGAACAGATAAATAACAATAAATATGAAATATTATAAATTAATTATATCTGTTTTTCAGTTTACATTGATTTTGATTAATAAAAATATCTGATATTAAATATGCAACTCAATTTGTAATTAAAAATAAATTTGTCTTGCTGTGTATCAAAGTTTAGCACACAGCTTGAATCCAAAAGCACAGAAAATCAATAAAAAAAACATGCCCACCTTATGCTAATTGTTTATTTTTGCTCATAATAACCAACAGAATGAATCGCCACAAAATTACTGAATTACTTTCAGCTCACAGACACTCCAGACTAACAATTTCTAAAAAGGTTTCCTCATTGCAACTTGTTTTCAAGATCTCTATAAGCAAAAAATTACAAAATGTTGCAGGAGCTACATAAATTTTGGATCAGAAATTTCTGTTAGCATTTACATGTCGAACAATGGCATATCTGAGCAGCCCAGGGTCACATGAAAATAACAAGATATGGCATGTGTGACTGTCACATGTAAACACTTTAGAATTGTAATTGTAATTGTAATTTATCCAAACCACCCCAAAAATCCCCATAATTCTAGGGTTCTAAAGGTTAAATTTGTTCTTGAGAAAGGTCCTAAGAAAAAGTCTACATTGGATGACATTACATTACATGTTCTTAAAGTACAGAATTGTATGCACCTTTTTGCTCTTGAGAGTGTGTAGTATCTGTTCTTACCTATGAATAAATCTCAAATAAGCAAACATTGGTTAATGTCAGAATTGGTATGAAAAGTGCATAAGTGGGTTTTAAGAAGCAATTTCTTCTTAAGACAGTTTGGTGAATGAGGCCCAATGTTCTTAATTGTTTGTATAAATTTGTGGTTTTCAGAAGCAGCTTCAAGTGAAGTTGCTGTGCCAGTTGCAGTGCCTTTATTAATGAATTAAGGTAATAATCAATATTTAGTATAATAATAAAAACGTAAAAAAAAGCAGAATACAACAAGCAGTAAAATTGCAAACACACAAACATACTAAACATGCATCCTGTTTAGCCAGAAACGGCTACTGCACATGTGAAGAATAGTCCCTCCTGAATCAAACAAATAATAAAATACTCATACACTCATAAACTCTGAATCACACTTTATTACATAGCACATATGTTAATCACATTTTTGGATTGACTATGTTTTATGTATATGTTTGATCATTTTTGATTATTATACTCAGGGGTTATTTCCTAGACAGGGATTAAGCCTAATCCTGGACTACACTGCGCAAAATTGTAATATATTCATGGGAGAAATATCTTTAAAATAATAGTAAACAAAAACACACTTGTACCATTTTTGACAGGGGCTCTTCATTGAGAATGCTATGTAGTCCAGGACCAGGCTTAATCCCTGTCCAGGAAACTGATACTTACATACTGGCTTACTTAAAATAATAGAATAATAAATAAAAAAAACCTAATAAAAGGTATTTACATATATCAAGACCAATAATTATATGTAATAATGCATATCAAGACCAATAATTACTGCATTTCTGCAGACCTTCTATTCATTCTGCTTATTGTGGGCCTCAACATGTTGCTTAAAGTAACAAGGTTAAGTTTCTGTCCTATCTGGAAACAAAACACTTTGTTTTGTCTTAGCTTGCTCGCTGATGGAAATTTTCAGTCTAACAACACCTTAGGGGCCTTATATAGAGGAAAAAAGTTGGTAGATGTTACAGATGCCTGCATTTGGCTCTGTACACTGCTCCTAATTCAACATCATTGCCTTTGTTTAACAATAAAACAGAGTAACTTGCTCTTGTGTGTTGATAGAGTCCTGAGAGATGACTTTCACCACCAGGCTGCAAAATGCAGGTCCACTAATGGTTTGAAATTTCTGCATTATTAAATGGTTGAGATGAATAAAGTCAGACCAACTTGAATAAGCTACTTCATGTAGTAATAAGTTAATAAATTGCTGTATTCAGCCTAAATAAATACTCTGAATGAAGAATTCTTTAAATCAATGTAATTTTTGAGTTGAATCAAACTAATTCAGTCACTTGTTCCTACATGAAGTTATTTTTTTAGGCTGACCTGATGAGTAATTTTTTTACAGTGCAATTCAGAAATGTTAAATCGGAAATCAGAACAACACAAATAGACATTTTAATTGCCAAATTAATAATAATTAGTAATAATAAATAATTTAATTACCAAAATGACCTCCACTTGTCTTTTGAATCTTTTATGTAATCTTGATCATGTTAAAAAATGGTATAAATATAAATGGGAAAAATATGTTGTCTTTAGGTACTATTTTGCTTCTCATTGCCCTTTATGTATTGTACCTCTCCACCACGCATGTAAATAACTAATGTTTTAAGCCAAAACATCATCTCAAAACCATTGCAAAACAGTATCTAAGACATCAGTCAGTGCATTCATAATCAATTCATGTAGTAATTTGAGGTAGATTTCAGACATATGAATCTCATATGAATCATATGAATCAGACATCTGGTTCTCCACCACTGTGATTAACTTGGGTTCTCTAAGTTTTTCTAGAGTTAAGCAGGTTAAAGGGTATGGATTATCCCATGTAATCAACTTTGCATCCTTTTAATGCATAATGTATTTTTTATACCTAGAAATATATTCCTTGGTTTAATGATATCTGTAGTATGTGTGGGATGTTTGTTTCCTTCATGGATGTCAGGGTGCCTGGAGAGTGATTATTCCTTGAAAAAATGATTTTAATATGAGATAAGGACTTGTTTATGCCAATCTCCAATCTATTCTACCAGACATTATGGTGCTTTCTGCGGTACGGAAGCTGGAAGAAACTGTGTATTTCCATCATTGTGAAAGTGAGTGAAGGTTGACTATGTAGAGATTAATCAGGAACCTTCAGAGCCTTGGGCCTTGACTGTAACTGATTCACTGGTTCACTGATGTTATCTCAAAACCAAAAACAAGTTCAGTTTGCTTACATAGTCACCAACTAAATGAAAGTTGTTCATAATTTTCTATCTAGCATTCAATAAATGTCAAAGAAATTTGAGTGACTGGTGCAGGAGCAACACAAAGACGAAATCGAACCTGTTGAAACGTAGCCTGTAGGGCTAATCTAACACTAGCTGATTTAGCAGGCTAAAAGTGGCACACCACAGTACAGGCTCAGTTTAAGGTAGCTCATACTGAAAAAACACATGTTTAGAGGATAAAGACAAGTGACTGGTGTTGGCATCATAACTGGAATTAAATGTGTATTCTGAGTAGTCTGTTAGCCGTTGTTGAGCCACTGACCTGCCTAGTTTTACTTCAGTATTTCCTGGTCCTGATTTGGCTGCACAGCACACGGAAAAAGAAACTGGTTTCATGTGTCCGCAAAAACACGGGATGGCACAATATGGTAGTATAAAGGCCTAAAGATATAACTGCTTTGCTCAAGTCTGTGTTGGGGGTGCTTTCACTGCCCTCTCGCTTATTTCTTTCTTTCTAATTTGGCTTTCAATTCTTTTTACCGTAGTCATGCCTTTGCATGTGAGGTTGTGTGTTTGTGAAAACGTGCTGACCTGTTGAAAGACTTTTTCTCCATTTTTCCCCATTCTTTCATTTGTGTTTTATATTTCCCTTTTTTATTCCTGTATTTCTGAAGTGCTTTTTCTATTAATTTTTACAGCTTTTCTGTATGAATTATAAATAAGGATCCTCTCATTTTTGTTTTCTTGGGTATAGCACTTCACAGAAATGATGAACAAGTGTCATACATTTCATACATTTCTACATTTTTATTGGAAATAACCCAACAGTGGGTTGAAGGAACGATCTCACACAACATTCATAATTCATCAACTTTTATATAGTACTTCCAATGTTAGGTTGAGAATATTCTTTTATGAGTTCAGCACTGTACAAACATTTTCGTCCTAAAATAAACCATTTTTCCACTGAAACCTTTGATAACCATTTGAACATCAGTGGTCAGAGCTATCATGGGTTTTAGTTCAAGACGACTACAGTAGTTTTGCAAAGGCAAATTGAGAATTTGATAAGGAGACTTCAGTACACATATGACTGTATACTCTATAGTATAAAACACTATGCTGTGAAAAACTATTGATCCCACACAAAATATAAATTTAAAATGATCGTTTATTGAAAGAGAAAAGTGATCCAACAAAACCTGGCCCTGTGTGAAAAAGTAATTACCCCTTAGTTATGCAATCAACCAATTAACAAATTTTAGGCACTAACTGGGATCAATTAACACTTGATTACCATCAGCCCCGCTGAATCGAAACATCACTTAAGCTGAAACTTTCCAGCAATGCGGACCGTTAAAGGTTCTCAACAAGAAGCACACTATGCCAAAATACTTCTTCATGGCACAGCATACATAATATTCCTAGTAAGCATACATGCACACACACTCATTGCAGGATGTCTTTCTCCCACACATGCACTCTGGGTCCCTCTCAAAGATACACACCCCTCTCGACCGCTCCACCTGCAGCACATCAGGTACTGAAAAGACCATTGAGAGGAATTATTTGCAGCCTGTATCATGTCGTGTCGAAGGAAACAGGTCAGTTGCAATTTTCTCACAATTATACATTTCTTACATTATGTAATTACATTGCTTGGTATAAATTTGCTGTTGTGCAAATATATTACTAATCCTATTTACAGCTGCAGAATTTTCTGTCTGAAGAGTGTATGCACTATTGTTTGAGGTAATAATGACCACTACATACATTTCTCTGCATCTTGTTCATTTTGTCACTGACATTAAAAAACTTATGATGAAATGTGCACCGTTGAAAAATGCTAGCTCCCCTTTGGGCCTATCCCTTGTGTGGTGGGATGCAAGATAATATTAGAATCACATCGGTTTAATGATATCTGTAGTATGTGTGGGATGTTTGTTTCCTTCATGGATGTCAGGGTGCCTGGAGAGTGATTATTCCTTGAAAAAATGATTTTAATATGAGATAAGGACTTGTTTATGCCAATCTCCAATCTATTCTACCAGACATTATGGTGCTTTCTGCGGTACGGAAGCTGGAAGAAACTGTGTATTTCCATCATTGTGAAAGTGAGTGAAGGTTGACTATGTAGAGATTAATCAGGAACCTTCAGAGCCTTGGGCCTTGACTGTTAGTAACTGATTCACTGGTTCACTGATGTTATTTCAAAACCAAAAACAAGTTCAGTTTGCTTACATAGTCACCAACTAAATGAAAGTTGTTCATAATTTTCTATCTAGCATTCAATAAATGTCAAAGAAAGTTGAGTGACTGGTGCTGGAGTAACACAAAGAAATCGAACCTGTTGAAACATAGCCTGTAGGGCTAATCTAACACTAGCTGATTTAGCAGGCTAAAAGTGGCACACCACAGTACAGGCTCAGTTTAAGGTAGCTCATACTGAAAAAACACATGTTTAGTGGATAAAGACAAGTGACTGGTGTTGACATCATAACTGGAATTAAATGTGTATTCTGAGTAGTCTGTTAGCCGTTGTTGAGCCACTGACCTGCCTAGTTTTACTTCAGTATTTCCTGGTCCTGATTTGGCTGCACAGCACCTGGAAAAAGAAACTGGTTTCATGTGTCCGCAAAAACACGGGATGGCACAATATGGTAGTATAAAGGCCTAAAGATATAACTGCTTTGCTCAAGTCTGTGTTGGGGGTGCTTTCACTGCCCTCTCGCTTATTTCTTTCTTTCTAATTTGGCTTTCAATTCTTTTTACCATAGTCATGCCTTTGCATGTGAGGTTGTGTGTTTGTGCAAACGTGCTGACCTGTTGAAAGACTTTTTCTCCATTTTTCCCCATTCTTTCATTTGTGTTTTATATTTCCCCTTTTTATTGCTGTATTTCTGAAGTGCTTTTTCTATTAATTTTTGCAGCTTTTCTGTATGAATTATAAATATTTGTCCTCTCATTTTTGTTTTCTGGGGTATAGCACTTCACAGAAATGATGAACAAGTGTCATACATTTCATACATTTCTACATTTTTATTGGAAATAACCCAACAGTGGGTTGAAGGAACGATCTCACACAACATTCATAATTCATCAACTTTTATATAATACTTCCAATGTTAGGTTGAGAATATTCTTTTATGAGTTCAGCACTGTACAAACATTTTCGTCCTAAAATAAACCATTTTTCCACTGAAACCTTTGATAACCATTTGAACATCAGTGGTCAGAGCTATCATGGGTTTTAGTTCAAGACGACTACAGTAGTTTTGCAAAGGCAAATTGAGAATTTGATAAGGAGACTTCAGTATACATATGACTGTGTACTCTATAGTATAAAACACTATGCTGTGAAAAACTATTGATCCCACACAAAATATAAATTTAAAATGATCGTTTATTGAAAGAGAAAAGTGATCCAACAAAACCTGGCCCTGTGTGAAAAAGTAATTACCCCTTAGTTATGCAATCAACCAATTAACAAATTTTAGGCACTAACTGGGATCAATTAACACTTGATTACCATCAGCCCCGCTGAATCGAAACATCACTTAAGCTGAAACTTTCCAGCAATGCGGACAGTTAAAGGTTCTCAACAAGAAGCACACTATGCCAAAATACTTCTTCATGGCACAGCATATATAATATTCCTAGTAAGCATACATGCACACACACTCATTGCAGGATGTCTTTCTCCCACACATGCACTCTGGGTCCCTCTCAAAGATACACACCCCTCTTGACCGCTCCACCTGCAGCACATCAGGTACTGAAAAGACCATTGAGAGGAATTATTTGCAGCCTGTATCATGTCGTGTCGAAGGAAACAGGTCAGTTGCAATTTTCTCACAATTATACATTTCTTACATTATGTAATTACATTGCTTGGTATAAATTTGCTGTTGTGCAAATATATTACTAATCCTATTTACAGCTGCAGAATTTTCTGTCTGAAGAGTGTATGCACTATTGTTTGAGGTAATAATGACCACTACATACATTTCTCTGCATCTTGTTCATTTTGTCACTGACATTAAAAAACTTATGATGAAATGTGCACCGTTGAAAAATGCTAGCTCCCCTTTGAGCCTATCCCTTGTGTGGTGGGATGCAAGATAATATTAGAATCACATCGGTTTAATGATATCTGTAGTATGTGTGGGATGTTTGTTTCCTTCATGGATGTCAGGGTGCCTGGAGAGTGATTATTCCTTGAAAAAATTATTTTAATATGAGATAAGGACTTGTTTATGTCAATCTCCAATCTATTCTACCAGACATTATGGTGCTTTCTGCGGTACGGAAGCTGGAAGAAACTGTGTATTTCCATCATTGTGAAAGTAAGTGAAGGTTGACTATGTAGAGATTAATCAGGAACCTTCAGAGCCTTGGGCCTTGACAGTAACTGATTCACTGGTTCACTGATGTTATTTCAAAACCAAAAACAAGTTCAGTTTGCTTACATAGTCACCAACTAAATGAAAGTTGTTCATAATTTTCTATCTAGCATTCAATAAATGTCAAAGAAAGTTGAGTGACTGGTGCTGTAGTAACACAAAGAAATCGAACCTGTTGAAACGTAGCCTGTAGGGCTAATCTAACACTAGCTGATTTAGCAGGCTAAAAGTGGCACACCACAGTACAGGCTCAGTTTAAGGTAGCTCATACTGAAAAAACACATGTTTAGAGGATAAAGACAAGTGACTGGTGTTGGCATCATAACTGGAATTAAATGTGTATTCTGAGTAGTCTGTTAGCCGTTGTTGAGCCACTGACCTGCCTAGTTTTACTTCAGTATTTCCTGGTCCTGATTTGGCTGCACAGCACCTGGAAAAAGAAACTGGTTTCATGTGTCCGCAAAAACACGGGATGGCACAATATGGTAGTATAAAGGCCTAAAGATATAACTGCTTTGCTCAAGTCTGTGTTGGGGGTGCTTTCACTGCCCTCTCGCTTATTTCTTTCTTTCTAATTTGGCTTTCAATTCTTTTTACCATAGTCATGCCTTTGCATGTGAGGTTGTGTGTTTGTGCAAACGTGCTGACCTGTTGAAAGACTTTTTCTCCATTTTTCCCCATTCTTTCATTTGTGTTTTATATTTCCCCTTTTTATTGCTGTATTTCTGAAGTGCTTTTTCTATTAATTTTTGCAGCTTTTCTGTTTGAATTATAAATAATTGTCCTCTCATTTTTGTTTTCTGGGGTATAGCACTTCACAGAAATGATGAACAAGTGTCATACATTTCATACATTTCTACATTTTTATTGGAAATAACCCAACAGTGGGTTGAAGGAACGATCTCACACAACATTCATAATTCATCAACTTTTATATAGTACTTCCAATGTTAGGTTGAGAATATTCTTTTATGAGTTCAGCACTGTACAAACATTTTCGTCCTAAAATAAACCATTTTTCCACTGAAACCTTTGATAACCATTTTAACATCAGTGGTCAGAGCTATCATGGGTTTTAGTTCAAGACGACTACAGTAGTTTTGCAAAGGCAAATTGAGAATTTGATAAGGAGACTTCAGTATACATATGACTGTGTACTCTATAGTACAAAAACACTATGCTGTGAAAAACTATTGATCCCACACAAAATATAAATTTAAAATGATCGTTTATTGAAAGAGAAAAGTGATCCAACAAAACCTGGCCCTGTGTGAAAAAGTAATTACCCCTTAGTTATGCAATCAACCAATTAACAAACTTTAGGCACTAACTGGGATCAATTAACGCTTGATTACCATCAGCCCCGCTGAATCGAAACATCACTTAAGCTGAAACTTTCCAGCAATGCAGACAGTTAAAGGTTCTCAACAAGAAGCACACTATGCCAAAATACTTATTCATGGCACAGCATACATAATATTCCTAGTAAGCATACATGCACACACACTCATTGCAGGATGTCTTTCTCCCACACATGCACTCTGGGTCCCTCTCAAAGATACACACCCCTCTCGACCGCTCCACCTGCAGCACATCAGGTACTGAAAAGACCGTTGAGAGGAATTATTTGCAGCCTGTATCATGTCGTGTCGAAGGAAACAGGTCAGTTGCAATTTTCTCACAATTATACATTTCTTACATTATGTAATTACATTGCTTGGTATAAATTTGCTGTTGTGCAAATATGTTACTGATCCTCTTTACAACTGCAGAATTTTCTGTCTGAAGAGTGTATGCACTATTGTTTGAGGTAATAATGACCACTACATACATTTCTCTGCATCTTGTTCATTTTGTCACTGACATTAAAAAACTTATGATGAAATGTGCACCGTTGAAAAATGCTAGCTCCCCTTTGAGCCTATCCCTTGTGTGGTGGGATGCAAGATAATATTAGAATCACATCAGTATTGGCATATAATTTCTTTAAAAAAAACATATCAGCGTCAGACAGACGTTTAGGTTTGATGGATATTTCATACTGATATTTGATAACATTTATTGTACTCTGGATAGGCAGAATATTTATGCTGCAACACAGTTTCTTAGCTATGCAAAATTCAAAAAATTTATTTATTTGCATTTGTAGTTCTTTACTAGTAAGTTATATTTTTCAGTAATGCTAATCCAGGTAGTTTTAGTCTCAGTTTCTCCATTTTGATAATGTTTATGCATCAGCACTGGCAGATTTATACATAAAAAATATCAGGTGCTGGCATATTATTGGCACAGTATTGCATCCCTATATGTGTGAACATGAGTTGACGGTCCAAAATCTCTTTATATTAACATACATTACATTTTTTCCTTCTCTTGTAAAGTAATGAGGTTTTTCATTCTCCTGACAGTGGCAATTTGAACACTTCTTAATACATAAAATGATTAGTATATTAACAATGGAAAACAATTCAAATTGGTGTTTGCTCAGAAACATACAGTGAAATAGTGGAATATTTTGAGCTATAACTGGCTGTAGAGTACTCGGTCAGTTATGCAATGCTTTTGAATGCTGGGCCAGAACCGCTGACCTCTTTTTCCCTTTTAACTCGGGCAGCTCTCCTACTGAGATGAAGGCATTTCAAAGCAGCCTACATTCAAACGGGTCAAACTCTTTTATAATGCTGCCTGGACTGCTTGACATTTCAAGCACGAAATCATTACTAGCCACTTTCAGTAAGAAACAACATAGATTTCTAGTATCTTATTCAGATCATCTATGCTGTTACTAAAATTAAAGTATCAGAATCTTGAATGGGGGTCTTTACACTTTACAAAGCCTTTGATTTTCAATAAATGTTTAAGAATACTCTCTATTATTTGTAATATATGGATATGCTGCCTAAAACACAATGGTAACATTTGCTCATAGCTTTCTCTTTTTTGGTCCATTTTCCTTTTTTTATGCATTTAGCTCAAAGGACTAAAGGACTAAAATGCTAAAACATTTCTGTCTAATCACTTATAAGAAAAACCTATAAGGAAAATCCCTATCAGAGCTCCAGTTATGGAAGAAACACAGGGGTATCTGGTGGATGGAAGCCCGCTCATCACAGCGGCCCAGCTGGGCAAGCTCCGTCTGGTTCGGTTGCTGGTGGAGGGGGGTGCACAGGTCAATGAGCGCAATCAGCGAGGAGAGACCCCACTGCTAGCCGCATGCCGGGCCATGAGGGGCGATCAGTCGGGAAGCACCATGCTGAGGCTCATCTGCTTCCTCATCAAGAACCAGGCGGACCCCAACATCCAGGACAAGGTTGGCCGGACCGCCCTGATGTACGCCTGCATGGAACGGGCCGGCGCTGAGGTGGCTGCGGCCCTCATCTCTGCCAGTGCCGATCCCAGCATGGAGGATTACTCAGGTGCATCAGCTCTAGTTTATGCTATCAACGCTCATGACCAGGACACTATTCAGGTCAGTGGTGCAGACTAGTTCGAAGTCCTGGGTATACTATAACCACATACACTTTATATACATATGTAAATGTAGATGTATCAAAATGTTGATTGTGTTAGCTAGCTACATACAGTATCTCACAACAGTGAGTACACCCCTCACATTTCTGCAAATATTTTATTACATCTTTTCATGGAACAACACTATAGAAATGAAACTTGGATATAATTTAAAGTAGTCAGTGTACAGCTTGTATAGCAGTACAGATTTACTGTCCTCTAAAAATAACTCAACAAACAGCCATTAATGTCTATATAGCTATCAACACAAGTGAGTACACCTCACAGTGAAGAGGCCAAATTGTGCCAAATTGTGTCATTGTCCATCCCTGGTGTCATGTGACTTCTTAGAGTTACAAGGTTCCAGGTGTGAATGGGGAGCAGGGCTGTTAAATTTGGTGCATACTGGCCACTGGATATTCAACATGGCACCTCATGGCAAAGAACTCTTTGAGGATGTGAGAAATAGAATAGTTGCTCTCCACAAAGATGGCCTACGCTATAAGAAGATTGCTAACACCCTGAAACTGAGCTGTAACATGGTGAACAAGGTCATACAGCGGTTTTCCAGGACAGGTTCCACTTGGCACAGGACTCACCAGAGTCGACCAAAGAAGTTGATTCCAGATGTTCAGTATAATATCCAGAGGTTAGCTTCAAAAAATAGATGCATGAGTGCTGCCAGCATTGCTGCAGACGTTGAAGAAGAGGGAGGTCAGCCTGTCAGTGCTCAGACTATATGCCACACAATGCATCAACTTGGTCTGCATGGCTGTCGTCCCAGATGGAAGCCTCTTCTGAAGCTGATGCACAAGAAAGCCCACAAACAGTTCAATGGATTATTGAAACCATGTCCTGTAGTCTGATGAGACCAAGACAACTGTCTCTTGCCTACAGTCAAGCATGGTGGTGGTAGCATCATGGTCTGGCACTGGGGAGCTGTGGTTTATTGAGGGAAACATGAATTCCAACATGTACTGTGACATTCTGAAGCAGAGCATGATCCCCTTCTTTTGAAACTGCACCACATGGCAGTTTTCCAACACAATAACGACCCCAAACACACCTCCAAGATGACAGCTGCTTTGCGGAAGATGAAGGTAAAGATGATGGACTGGCCAAGTATGTCTCCAGATCTAAACCCAATTGAGCACCTGTGGGGCATCCTCAAGTGGAAGGTGGAGGAGCTCAGTGATGTTATCATGGAAGAGTGGAAGAGGATTCCAGTAGCAACCTGAGCAGCTCTGGTGAATTCCATGCCCAAGAGGGTTAAGGCAGTGCTAGATAATAATGGTGGTCACACAAAATATTGACACTTTGAGCACAATTTGGACATGTCCACTGTGAGGTGTACTCACTTGTGTTGCCAGCTATTTAGCCATTAATAACTGTGTGATTATTTTCAGAGGACAGTAAATCTATACTGCTATACAAGCTGTACACTGACTACTTTAAGTTATATCCAAGTTTCATTTCTATAGTGTTGCCGCATGAAAATATATAAATATATTTGCAGAAATGTGAGGGATGTACTCACATTAGTGAGAGATTGTACAATTCCAATGAAGTTGGGACGTTGTGTAAAACATAAATAAAAACAGAATACGAAAGATTGCAAATCCTTTTCAACCTATATTCAACTGAATACACTACAAAGACAAGATATTTAAATGTTCAAACGTGTAAACTTTATTGTTTTTTGCAAATATTCACTTGTTTTGAATTTGATGCCTGCAACATGTTCCAAAGAAGTTGGGACAGGGGCAAAAAAAGGAAAGTTGAGGAATGCCCAAAAAACACCTGTTTGGAACATTCCACAGGTGAACAGGTTAATTGGAAACGTGAGTGTCATGATTGGGTATAAAGGGAGCATCCCTGAAAGGCTCAGTCGTTCACAAGCAAGTATGAGGCGAGATTCACCACTTTGTGAACAACTGCGTGAGCAAATAGTCCAACAGTTTAAGAACAACGTTTCTCAATGTGCAATTGCAAGGAATTTAGAGATTTCATCATCTACAGTCCATTATATCATCAAAAGATTCAGAGAATCTGGAGAAATCTCTGCAAATAAGCGGCAAGGCAGAAAACCAACACTGAATGCCCATGACCTTCAATCCCTCAGGCGGCACTACATTAAAAACTGACATCATTCTGTAACGGATATTACCACATGGGCTCAGGAACACTTCAGAAAACCACTGTCAGTGAACACAGTTCGTCGCTCCATCTACAACTGCAAGTTAAAACTCTGCCATGCAAAGCAAAAGCCATATATCAACAATACCCAGAAATGCCGCCGGCTTCTCTGGGCCCGAGGTCATGTGAGATGGACTGGCGCAAAGTGGAAAAGTGTCCTGTGGTCTGACGAGTCCACATTTCAAATTGTTTTTGGAAATCATGGACGTTGTGTCCTCCGGGCCAAAGAGGAAAAGGACTGTCCGGATTGTTATCAGCAGAGTTCAATAGCCAGCATCTCTGATGGTATGGGGGTGTGTTAGTGCCCATGGCATGGGTAACTTGCACATCTGTGAAGGCACCATTAATGCTGAAAGGTACATACAGCTTTTGGAGCAACATATGCTGCCATCCAAGCAATGTCTTTTTCAGGGACGTCCCTGCTTATTTCAGCAAGACAATGCCAAGCCACATTCTGCACATGTTACAACAGCGTGGCTTCATATTAAAAGAGTGCGGGTACTAGACTGGCCTGCCTGCAGTCCAGACCTGTCTCCCATTAAAAATGTGTGGCGCATTATGAAGCGCAAAATACGACAACGGAGACCCCGGACTGTTGAGCAAATGAAGTTGTACGTCAAGCAAGAATGGGAAAGAATTCCACCTTCAAAGCTTCAACAATTAGTGTCCTCAGTTCCCAAACGCTTATGGAGTGTTGTTAAAAGGACAGGTGATTTAGGTTTACAGTGGTAAACATGCCCCTGTCCCAACTTCTTTGGAACGTGTTGCAGGCATCAAATTCAAAAAGTTTATCTGTTTGAGCATTAAATATGTTGTCTTTGTAGTGTATTCAATTGAATATAGGTTGACAAGGATTCGCAAGTCATCATATTCTGCTTTTATTTATGTTTTACACAACGTCCCAAATTCATTGGAATTGGAGTTGTATATAGCTGTTGTCGAAACAAAACCTTGTATCTCCAAAATATAGGAGAAGAAAAAACCTTCTTTATTTTTAATGTAAGTCAATGGAACCAGATTTATTTTGGGCCATTTCTGTTGCTCCATTCATCATGAAATTTACATATAATGTAAAACACAACAGGCAAATTTTGACAGAAAATGAAAAACGAAATGGAGATACAGGTTTTGTTCCAACAAACAGTGACATACACTATGTTGCCAAAAGTATTCACTCACCCATCAATGAAATTCAATGAATTCTGGTGTTCCAATCACTTCTATTACCACACGTGTATAAAACCAAGCACCTAGGCATGCAGACTGCTTCTACAAACATTTGTGAAAGAATAGGTCGCTCTCAGGGGTGTGATAGGATACCACCTGTGCAGTCCAGTTGTGAAATTTCCTCGCTACTAATTATTCCACAGTCAACTGTCAGTGGTATTATAAAAAGTGGAAAGTGATTGGCAACGACAGCAACTCAGCCACAAAGTAGTACGCCATGTAAAATGACAGCACGGGGTCAGTGGATGCTGAAGCGCATAGTGTGCAGAGGTCACCAACTTCCTGCAGAGTCGATCACTACAGACCTCCAAACTTCATGTGGCCTTCAGATCAGCTCAAGAACAGTGCATAGAGAGCTTCATGGAATGGGTTTCCCTGGCCAAGCAGCTGCATCCAAGCCTTACATCACCAAGTGCAATGCAAAGCGTTGAATGCAGTGGTGTACAGCGCCACCACTGGACTCTAGATCGGTGGAGACGTGTTCTCTGGAGTGACGAATCACACTTCTCCATCTGGCAATTCAATAGATGAGTCTGGGTTTGGTGGTTGCCAGGAGAACAGTACTTGTCTGACTGCTTTGTGCCAAGTGTAAAGTTTGATGGAGGCTCGGCCCCTTAGTTCCAGTGAAAGGAACAATTTTGGACAATTTCATGCTCCCAACTTTGTGGGAACAGTTTGGGGCACCAGTACACAAAGCAAGGGCCATAAACCAATGGATGACAAGCGAATACTTTTGGCAATATAGTGTATAAAGACACACTATCTATCTATCTATCTATCTATCTATAGATTTAAAGAAGTTACTACAGTTATATGGCTGTAGTAATATATTCATCTTGCAAACAGGAGTATTCCCTTAACTTCTAAATAATATTCACTATGGGCCAAATTACAAGGCTAGCTATAATAGCTGTTGGTAGTTCACCAGCATCTGTGAGCGGTCACAATATTATAAGTGAAATTGAGATGCTAAAGATATTGAGCCAGTGAGGTTTCTGCCCCAGGCAACTAGCCTAGCAAGGCCAAAACTCTTTTTTGCAATGTTAGCAATTTGTTGTAATACCCATGTGACCTGCATTTGTAGAACACATAACAGCTGTTTTCATTTTCCAGTTTTAGAATTTAGTGTTATTTTCTTTTATGTATCAAAATTTCACATACAGCATTAGTATTAGCCAAATATGCTAATCTCTTACCTTTTCATTTTGCATTTTATATGTGGATATATTGAAGTAGCTTTCTATGCCGTATACCATATAACATAGACCACACTTCTTATCAGGTGCTGCTGGATGCCTGCAAGGCCAAGGGCCGAGATATTATCATTATTGCTACGGATCTAAGCTCTGATGGTGCCACAGTGACCCGCCGCTACCTGAATGTGCCTCCCTCGCCCAACACCTCACCCGTATCATGCATGTCACCCTCTGACATTGAACTGAAGACCAGTTCCCCAAACTCAGAGGCAGAGGGAGAGAATATCTTTAACTTCAGGGCTTCAGGGAAGAGAGGAAGTAGAGTGGGCTCACCTTTGGCCCAGGAGACTGAGACAGTGGACCGTCAGAGGCTGCATTCCGAGCCTTGGGTGGCCATCCAAAACCTGGCTCACCTCAGCCGCACTTATGAGGAAGCGGTGAGGCAAGAAACAGTGCAAGAAGAGGAGGAAGGGGTGGCAGGAACGACCTTGCTTGTTCATCAGGTAGATCAGAGTGATGGACCAAAGGCAGCTGACCACAAACACTCTGGGCGAATGGTGTCCAGAAGTTACATGGGCAAGCATAGCCTGGAGTGTCTGGCTGTCCCAGAACGTCTACACAGCCGAAGAAACACTCTACCTGCTCTCACCGGACAGAATTTACTTCAGCTGCCCACCCTTTCCCTCAATCTATCTAGCTCAGACACCCGCTTAAATGACCAGCCCACCACTCTAACGCTACCACCGGTTCCTATCAACAGGAACCTCCACCATTGCTCTAGTAGTGCCAGCTCTCTTTCTCTGGCACCCCCTGTTGCTCCTCATGAATTTAACAGTATGAGGAAGTGGAAGCCTCAGGAGCAGCTGAGTTTAAGGACTCAAATACGTAGCGGTAGCTTCTTGCCCCCTCTCCCAGTTGCGAACACATCCACATGTTCCTGGCCAAGAGAGCCTAGCTCCACCCCCAGAGCTGAAGAGACCCAAGAGCAAAGGCAGGGTGGTTCAAGGAGCCGAAGACCTCCACGCCGCCACTCCATTCAGCTCGAACAGATGAGTCAGGAGGGCAGTACGGATGAGATACTCTTCATCCTATGAAATGTGAAGCTCAGAAGGAATAGTTTACATACAGTATGATTTCAATATTAAACTGCTAAAATGATTCCAACAACGCTAGCCCTGTAGAACTTCAAAGGCTTCATGTAATTTGTAGGAAGACAAATGAAGAATTGTTAAATGAGCTCAGAATGATGAAAAGAGCTGTAGATGATTCCATAATGATCAAGAAAGCTGCAGAACACTGAGAATTAAGCTGTGATAAAATTAAGATCAAAAAGGCCTTATATTTAAAAACAGTGATCAAATCACAACACAGACTATAGAAAGGGACAACCATAAATAGAAAATAACAGTATATTATGCATCATTTAATAGCTTCATCCTTGAAATATACAATAAAACATCTAAAATACCTTCTGCTGTTTATGTTTATAGTTTATGCATGTGCTGTTTCAATCTACACTGTAATGAACACAAAATACACATAGCGGAGGACAAATTTATATATGCAGCCTTATGCAAAAGTTTGGGAACCTCTATGATGTGTTGATTTTCTAAGAAATTGGTCAACACGTTCTCAACATAGAACACACTTCTGCATATTTAAAGCATTATTAGTGTTTGTTTGCTGAATGTAACATATTGGAGAGAAAAAAACAACAAAATGTGGCCTGTGCAAAAGTTATGGCACATATATATATATATATATATATATTTTCAGTACGTTAAAACACAATAAATAAATAGAAACTGTGCAAATTTAATCGTATTTAATAAGTGTGCTCTTTGCAGAGGATGTATTTATGTACTTACTTTCCCTTAGAAAAGCAACTACATATGTAATTTGACTGTACTTTTGTATACTACTATAAAGTCAAATTCAGAAAATAACACATTTCAAGACTTATTCAAGGCTCTTTTATTTTAGGAAATGTCATTCAATTCTTTGAAAAAAATGACACTGATAAAGCTGGTGGACTGCAGGTCACAACAGTTTAACATCTCACCATGTCAGCATGTCACAAGTCAAATTATGGTGGCTTGTTATATTGTTATATTCATGTCACATGTCAAGCAGAAGTACAATGAATGGAGTGACAATAACACTGTTGTATGATGAAATCAAGAGAAAGCAGTTGAGGAATGTTAAGTCACCTGTTGACTTGCTGAAGTGATTAGACACTGCCCCATTTGCCATCAGCCCCCACTATGAGCCACTCTTACATGAACACAAAAAGTAGACCACTTTGTACATAATGACACTGACAAATTTAAGGAATAAAACATGCCATATATATACCGATAATTTTATTTTCTTCATACTTGCATATTCAGATGGTTTGGTGCCATTTAACTACATCATTCCAGGAGCAACACAGAGTATTTTCCTGCCCTAACAGATCCATTGGAAAGTCCTAACATTTGGCTTATAGGAATGTTTTAGCTTTTTTTTATCTGCTGCATCTGTATCGTGCTGTTAATCACCACAGACATATTTTGACATATTTTCCTCTTTGCTCTAAAATAACAGAAAACCAACTTGACTCTGAACTCACCTACAATAGAAACCATTGAACAGTGGCTGAACTCTGTGAATAAAGGTTTGAAATCCATGTACAACAAATATTTAAAACAACAAAGAATATAAACACGAGAGAATGTCTTACCACTCTCACTTTCCCCACAACTCCACTTTCCCTACAATATCTTTGAAATCAATGCCTACATCACAAGGCTTGTAACAAATTACCACAAATTCTTAACAAATGAACAAATAGTCCCCATCTCTGAATTATGTGGATTTACAGATTAATGTCCAAATACTTTGATGAAAACTGCAGAATGAAAGTGTTCTACAAAAACATACTACAGCATCTGTCTGTATTGATGCAGTATTTCCTTAAATTACTGAACAGTGATCCTTTTAAAGGGGAATACCACTGACTTATTCAAAACCTCTGCCTAATTCAGTCACTGAGATGTAAATAAATTCATCTACAGTGGTTTAATGTGAAATGGTGAATTGTAGAGAATCGTATCAACTTGTATTTCTCTACAGTGGTGGTAATAAAAAACCAGGGGTCACCGTGTCTACAACACAAATAGTTTTATTAACTGTTCAAAATGACCAGTGAAACTAGCAGTGTCTGAGTTTTTATAGATAATGCTGATTATGTTAAAAGTATAGGTTTTCTTTCCTTACAACAGCCTGTATGGAAATTTAGAAAAACTGGTAGAATTCAGGGGTGCACCGATACCACTTTTTCCTGTTTGAATCTGTTGCTAAAACTGATACCCGATCTTTAAATATCTGTGGATACAGAATGTCAATATTAACTCTACTTAAACTAACTAGCTTAAATAAAAACTTATTTCTGTTCATTTTCTATATCTAATTAGTATTTACAAACATACAATTAGTAAAACCCTATTTAACAACTGAAATAAAGTGAAAACATTTTTTGCGCAAAACACTAAAAAATAAAAGTGAACCATACATATATAGATAAACCTGTGGCACATACACATGAGCACGCAGCAGTTCGTCTGGCTCAGCAAAAACAAAGCTGAATGCTCATTCAGACCTGAATTTCTCATTTCTCTCAGTCATCAAAGTCTCATTCATGTGCCCTGTACACTGGCACTACATCTATGAGCAACACGCTCTGCTGGAGTTTGTGCATATTACAGTAATCAGTATTACAGTATCAGCAGAAGCTGTTTTTAGCTGATTTCTCAGCTTGACAGAAGCACCAGACTGCGAGACCACGGTGTTTTCAGATACAGCTGACTTACCAATACAAATACAGACAGACTAAGGCGCACCACAGGTGGGACTAGTGGACACAATAAGTATATCACTCACTGCTATTGTGTTCCTTGAAATACTGGTGTTACAGATTTTCTATCTACAGGTGTGCATGCATGTCAGTGAGTAGAGCATGTGTCTGCAATTTCTTGTTTTATGGTATCAGTATTCTCTTTTTGCCAATACTCATACAGTGTTTAAGTGCAAGTATTGGCACTGACACCGATATGGTATCAGTGCAACCCTAGAAGAATTCCCCTTTAAAGTAATTTAAACTGTTTGAAACACAGCCTTGGGGGCTTTACCATCTCTGTCCACTGTGGAGGCGTACATGTCTTAGGCAGTTATCCTGTCTGGAGAACATTTTACCACAGAGTTGGCAGTGGTACGGTTTCTCTCCCGTATGGATTCGCTTGTGCGTTATCAGTCGGGTCCTCTGTGTAAAGCCTTTCCCGCATTCCTCACAACGGAAAGGCTTTGAGCCAACATGGCTTGCTGGCGCTCTTCCCCGCAGAGGAAGCATGTTTGCTAGTGGGTGAGCGTTGGTAGGTAAGTGTGTTTGTGGGCGATGAACTGTACCGAATGAATGTCTAGGCTTTGTGTTCACGTTTGGTGGTGAGTGGGAGGAGTTTTGACCTTGTTGTCTTTGTGGTGTCACATGATTTAAAGTGTTACCTAGCTGCCCATACTGAGCATCATTTGATAATGTTCCACCTTCATAACACACCTCTCTCTCCATTCTAACATGTGTAGGACCAAAGGAGTCGATGGGTTTATTGGCAATGCTCTCAGAGTTCTGAGGAACCTTCATTGCAGGTTCTATACATTGTTCTGTTGGAACCTGTTGGTATTGCTCTAACCCAGTACAGCCACCAGGCACACCAAAATCATCTGCTGCATCATCTTCAACAGGGGACCACAGCTGAGCATCTCTCTGGTCCGTCTTATCGTCAGATGCAGCGTCTGGCTGCACCATCCTGTAATCCGCTCTTGGCAGGTTGAGCTCCTGATCCACAAGCTCCTCCACTTGCTCAATCTTCATTTCAAATTCCAGACCGCTAAACTCATCTTCATCACATGCCTGGTCCTGTTGTTTGCTTGGCTTTGTTGCATAAGCCTGAGCTGCATTTGGCTCTTCCACTATGTTTTGCAAAGGTGGTGCCATTTTGTGAGACAATTGTGGTTTCTCTTCTTTGAGTTCTTGCACTAAAGTCGTATTAAATATTTGAAGATGACTTCCAGGTGAGGATCCCTTTCTGTGGGCCACTGAATCTCCTAGATGAAAAGAGAAAGGTTGGCTATGATTAAATGATCATTGTGGGGTAATTCTAAAAAGAAGACTACAAAGAAGCTTTAATGTTTATAGGTTAATGTACTAATGAATGACCTAGGAACACTACACTTACTGGTCAGAAATAATGTCTCATGCCAAGAGAACAGAACTGAAAATGTATCTGCGTATTTAGCCTACAACAGTTTAGCTCCACCCATTCACACTGAAGTTATAAGGAGTGTCATTTCAGTCTTAAGCATATATTCAGACAGGATTCATTTCCCATGGGGACATAGAGTAATGGCATTTATTACTGGTGTTTCTCAATGAAGTCTGAATCCACCAGGTCAGTCATTTTTTTTTATACACTGCATGCTCCTGCATAAAGAAAGATTGTGCTGCATTGTAGCAACTATAAAACAAACTGTACAAATAACTCCAGCTTACATGTAAATGACATGCTGTGTGAACTAACATGTCTGTAAAATTCAAGATTATATCATGTGCAAGTTGAACTTTGGAGGCACTCAAAGAAGCACTTACTTGTGTTCTCTATGGCTCAAATATGATATGCATTGTCCTGTCTCAAGTGCATGACACTGAACAATACA
Source organism: Pygocentrus nattereri (assembly GCF_015220715.1). Taxonomy (NCBI): domain Eukaryota; kingdom Metazoa; phylum Chordata; class Actinopteri; order Characiformes; family Serrasalmidae; genus Pygocentrus; species Pygocentrus nattereri. Next base: position 15,007,476 of record NC_051229.1, on the reverse strand, counting down.
GCATGCAAAATGATGGAAATTTGATGATGGGGATTTTATGTGACGACTTTGACTGTAAATTCCCAATCATTATGCAAATGACACATTGCTTTTACCTAGGACAGCACCATAGATTGAAAGGCCAAATAAAATAACAATTAACGTGTTTTTGCATGTTTTCTACACGTGAATCTTTCATAAACAGATGACCTGTGGTAAAACTGCATTAGTCTACCTCCCCATGTGAAACTAGTGCCACCTGAATACAAAAACAGCCTTCCAAGTGATCCAGAGGATGAAAAATTATCTTGTAAAAGTGAATCATAGCTAGTCTGGGTATGTAGCACCACACAAACGTCATAAATGGAGCTCAGAAAAGATGTGATAAAGACTCATCACATTTTGTAATACAGATAAACTAAGCTACTGTCTGTCCCATACGATAATCTTACTGAATAAGCACTTTTCCCACTTCCTTCTACTGTAGTCAGTGCACATACGCACTTCAACGTCTTGCAATATACATTCTTTATGTTTACATTTATATCTGCTGCTCAGTTTTCTCACCTGCACATATTGTATTTCTGTATCTCAGTACTTCAGTAAAGATTCTGATCCTATAAAAAAAAACATTACTGTTTATGCATGATTGGGGAATTCTTCTAGCACCCAGTCATGGACTGCTTATGACAAGTATGGCCAGTAAGGGGAGAAAAAACTGAGACTGATGATATATATAGAGCCATTTGATGATTTACTAATGGGATCTACAAGTGTCCTACGGGAAACTAGTGGTTTTCAATGCTAACTATAAGGCCAATGGTCTTTTTCAACAGGGCTAGCCTGCTTTTCAAACAGCACATACTGTACTAAACGTCACGTCAAATTAGTACATCACCAGTGGTGGTTCTGTCGTTTTGAAAATAGCTTCCTATGCGGTGCAGTAACGTTAGTAACAGACTGAGACACAGCCAATGATTTTTTAAACACTGACCTGTCTCCGTCATTTCAGCCATTTCGACCTGAACTCCGATTGAGCATCGGTCAGGAGCAGCCTGCGCTTTCTTCAGCTCTTTCTCGGTGACCTGTAGACGTTTCTTCAGCCCTTCTATCTCCTCCTCTCTCCGCTTTATCTCCAGATGTAAAACAACACTGTCGTCCTGAATGAGCTGACTGATTTCTGCCACCGCTGCTTTCGTCAACACGTCCATTATCGCAGATATCTGCGTCTGTAACACGACTGCGGAGGCCATCTCGACTATTTAAAGACACGGTTCGTAAACACTATCGAGCTGCTGCTGTAAAATCCCCATCCACGATTCCTCTGAGCCTCATGTGTGACATTAACATCACAGCTTGTTTATAACTGTAGAGAAACGACACAGGAGCCACGACAGCTCACGTGATATCCGACACATTTGGATCATGGGAAAAACCCCGCCAAAATACAAGCTTTGCACGGTCTATTTTGAGGATTTGTTTAAAAACATTGAGGATTGACGATAAAGAAAAACGTTAAACTAAACTGTGTGAAACTACAGAGTTACACACTATCTATGAGAGTAGTGAATCTCATACAGGATTTCTTATTTTGTCCTCTAATAGGACAATATTTTGTCCTGTCTTTTAAAAGTCCCCTATATTATATTATACGTATTTCCGTATAAGAACATATAATAATAAATTAATAACGCCTGCTTTTGTTTTTTTTATGTGAAAATGTTTTTAAAATATATTTCTATATATTGCATTGATATATAATAATATGTTAATAATGGCAGCCTTTATTATATATTTTTATATATGTGATTTGTATATTACATGACTATTTTATTAATACTATTTTATATTACAGCTTTGCAGCAAAATTATATATATATATATATATATATATATATATATATATATATATATTTGTACATATGAAAATTTAATAATACATTCATATGACTTTTATCTTTTATTAATTGTCAGGTCACAGCTTTTTTACAAAAATATGAATATGTGTAACTTATATTTCTTGATTAAATGTGTTAGCAGTCATCTAAGTACTACATAGAGAAAGACTGCAAATCTTTTTATAAAGTTTTTTGTCTGGAGTTTGGCTGTTTCCTTTTTTCCAGCTAGAATTAAAGTTGAGTATATGGGTAAATCACTGTACTCTAATGTCAGGAGCACCCACATCCTACATTTCAACTCATGACATTTATGTAGTTTTGTGCACAAAGTAGTCATTTTAGGATTTTTTTTACATGACCATGTTCCAACCTCTTTTTTCCATTTGAGTTATACAGGCTGACTTTTTGTTACTGTGCATTAAAGACATATACACTATATTTCTCACTTTAAATTCTCATGGAGCCTTGTGATTCTCATGAAGTTGGTATTTGGAATAATCTATGAAAACATTTCAGATACGGATTATGACGTTTTTATGGTGGTGTTTCATGACAAATGGGGGTGCTAAAGCGACTGGCTCCAATGCCATCTTTCTATTTGTCTTTCACTTCATTCCAGCCACATAATACTGTTTAAATACAAATATACAAAATACTGTTTAAGCAAATACTTAACCTAACTATTACATACATGTATGCTTTGACTTTTGGCCATGCCAGAGTTTAGCAAAGACATTTCTTCATCAATGACAATTACAAAATAATGCTGAAATACAGTATGGACATGATATACACCACAGTAGCCTTTAAAAACAATTGTCATTCACTAACACTTTCTAAAACTCATTCAGCTGGAATCACTTGTGAAAGACACTACTCAATCAGACAAACATACATGACAAGCCGCAGAAATTACTCAGAAAAGACAGTTCAGACCAAATCTTTGCAAAACAAATAACCATATTGCTCTAAAATAAGGCATGAGTGACAAGCATATTTCATTTTGACCACCAAAATTAAAAAGCTTGCCAATAATGAGCATTAGATTTAGGTTTGAGAATAACTGGATCCTAATTCACATTTACACAATTTTCCAAGACATGTTTGAAGCCAATGCAGCTAAGAAGCCAATGCCGCTAAGAAGCATTGTGCACTACGCCTGCCAAAATCATCACACATTTCCCCTAAACTGTATCAAGTGCTGGACCAGGGTCAGAAAAACATTCAATGTGATCTGCATTTGGGAGTGCAGCAAAACAGAGAATATTTGAAATTTTCTTTCTGGCCTTTTCCTCTGAATATATTACTTTAACAACCACATACAATGGAGGAAATCATTATTTGATGCCTCGCTGATTTCGTAAGTTTGC